>NC_080546.1:89713756-89723756 GCF_028640845.1 Ahaetulla prasina
TGGATTTTTTTTTAAAAAAAATTATTATTATTATTATTATTTGGGTGGAGTGGGGAGGGAATAAATGTGAAGTAATTAAAAAATTGGGATCCTGGGATAAAACGTTACAGGCGTTCCGCTTATTGTTGTGGATCTTTTGATTGATTGATTGATTTTGTCAATCATATATAAGATAACAGGTAAAAGTATAAACATAATTTGGATACATGAAAAGAGTAAGTAAAAAGGATTATTAGGACAGGGACGGTAGGCACGCTGGTGCTCTTATGCACGCCCCTTACAGACCTCTTAGGAATGGGATGAGGTCAACAGTAGACAGTCTAAGCTTAAAGTTTTGAGGGTTTGGGGAAGAAACTACAGAGTCAGGTAGTGCATTCCAGGCGTTGACCACTCTGTTGCTGAAGTCATATTTTCTGCAATCGAGTTTGGAGCAGTTTACCTTGAGTTTGTATCTATTATTTGCTCTTGTATTGTTGTGGTTGAAGCTGAAGTAGTCATTGACAGGTAGGACATTGTGGTAGATAATTTTATGTACTTTGCTTAGGTGAGACTGAAGTTGGCATAGTTCTAAGTTGTCTAAGCCCAAAATTTGGAGTCTGGTGGCATAAGGTATTTTATTGCGAGCAGAGGAGTGGAGGACTCTTGTGAAATATCTCTGGACTCTCTCGATTATATTTACGTCCAATATGCAGTGTGGGTTCCAGACAGATGAGCTATATTCGAGAACTGGTCTAGTGAATATTTTGTATGCTCGAGTTAGTAGTATGATATTAGTGTACATAAAAGAAAAGATACGGTCATCAAGAATCATAAGGTACAACACTTAATGATAGTCATAGGGTACAATTAAGCAATCGGGAAACGATCAATATCAATATAAATCATAAGGATACAAGCAACAAAGTTACAGTCATGCAGTCCTAAGTGGAAGGAGATGGGTGATGGGAATGATGAGAAGATTAATAGTAGTGCAGACTTAGTAAATAGTTTGACAGTGTTGAGGGAATTATTTGTTTAGCAGAGTGATGGCGTCCTTGTGTCTAGTTGTTCTGGTGTGCAGTGCTCTGTAGCATCATTTTGAGGGTAGGAGTTGAGACAGTTTATGTCCAGGATGTGAGAGATCTGTAGATATTTTCACAGCCCTCTTTTTGACTCGTGCAGGATACAGATCCTCAATGGAAGGCAGGTTGGTAGCCACTGTTTTTTCTGCCGTTCTAATGATCCTCTGAAGTCTGTGTCTGTCTTGTTGGGTTGCAGAACAATTGCAGAAAGGCAATTGCCTATCCTTCAAGTGATATTCCAGCACTGTAGGAAACCATGAATAAAAGAGATCTAACATTGCCATACCAAGCCTACAACCCAAATACTAATTGCAGGAACAGTGCCAGGGTTGTGCTGCTGTTCAGGCATTGTGTTGCACAAGCATCCCAAAAGCATCCCAGGGGGATTATTGGATTGTGTCCTGTGAGCTTGGCCCTTGCTTGATCCACGTTGCCCCCCCCCCCGGAATTGTGGGTGCTTCATCATTGGAGGTTTTCACAAATGGATTAGGCAACAATTTGTCAGGGATGATGTGAAGACTCCAGTCTTTGAACAGGATCTTGTAGTCCAAACAGGAGGTTGGACTACAAGATCTCCCTTCCAGCCCTAGGAAGGCAGGAAGGAAAGAAGGGAAGGAAGGGAAGGAAGGAAGGAAGGAAAGAAGGAAGGAAGGAAGGAAGGAAGGAAGGAAGGAAGGAAGGAAGGAAGGAAGGATGGAAGGGAAGGAAGGATGGAAGGGAGGAAATGAAGGAAGGGAAGGAAGGAAGGAAGGAAGGAAGGAAGGAAGGAAGGAAGGAAGGGAAGAAGGGAAGGAAGGAAGGAAGGCATGCAGGAAAGAAGGAAGGCTGAGTCAAGCTTTGAGCCGGTCAGGATCGAATTGCTGGCAGTGGGCAGTTGGCCTGCAATGCTGCATTCTAACCACTGTGAAGCAAGGCATGAAGGAAAAAAGGAGAGGAAAGAGAAAAGGAGGAAGGAGTAAAGGAGGAAGGAAGAAAGGAGAAGGGGGAAGAAGAAAGGAAGGAAGAGGAAGGAAGGAAGGAGAAAATGAGGAAGGAAGGGAGGAAGAAAGGAGAGAAAAGAAGGAAGGAAGGAAGGAAGGAAGGAAGGAAGGAAGGAAGGAAGGAAGGAAAAGGAAGGAAGGAAGGAAGGAAGGAAAAGCAATGGATGGAAGCTCCTCAGAAGGAAATCCAACCTGGAACTCAGGAGGAATTTCCTAACAGTGAGGAGACAACTCCGGGAACTGTCTGCTTCCCGGAGTTGTGGCTGCTCCTTCGCTGGAGACCTTCAAGCAAAGATTGGACCAGCCCTTGATCCGGCATAGGAGGAGGAGGAGGAGGACTCCTGCCTTGGCCCGAGGGTCAGCCTAGAAGACCTCCAAGGTCCCTTTCAGCCCTAAGGTTCCCAAGTCCAAACCAAAAAAGAGTTTTCCACTCGCTGGCGCCGGGTCCCAATTGCGCAGAGCGCGAAGCAGAACTGCGCCCACCGCCCTCTGCAGAAGTGGTGTGTGTGTGTGTGTGTGTGTGTGTGTGTGTGTGTGTGTGTTTGTGTGTGTGTGTGTCTCCCACCCCTTCTTTCCTGCCCGGCGTTTAAAGGGTCTCCCAGCCCAGCTGAAGCTTCGCCGGCTTCATAAAGCGCCTTTATGCGCTCCAGACTCCGCCGGAGCTCAGCAGCCCGCGGCGCTGCTGAAAGGGGCTTTGAGAACGGCCACCCCCCGCCGGCGGGAGCGGTCCCGAGCGCCCCGGCAGGGGCCAAGCTGGGCTAGGGGACCATTAGCATGCACGGAGCGTCCCCCCCGAAAGAGAGGCTGGAGGAGGAGGGACGGGGGAGCCAGGAAAAGCGCCCCCCTCCCCGGACTGGGCTCAGCCACCTGCACCCCGGCAACTCGGAGTGTGATGCGCTCTTTGGGTTTGGGAACTGGTTGCCTGGTTAGGGGGTGGGGGTGCCCCTAATGCCGAGGATCCCGAATGCCTCACCCGCTCCTCTTGCCAGCATCTTGAGAAAGGGGCATCGATTTGGAAAGGAATGGCCAACCCTTCCCTGTGGCTTCCGAATCCATGGGGCTCTCCAGTCTGAACAATCTCAGTCTTTCTCAAATTGGGCAAAGTTTTAAGACCTGTGGACTTCAAGTCCCAGAATTCCCCTAGCTGGTATATTTTGGGTGCTGAAATCCACAGGTCTTCAAGTTCCTCCCAGCTGGGGAATTCTGGGAGTTGAAGTCGGCAGGTCTTTAAAATGTTGCCAAATTTGAGAAATATGGATGGATGGAGAGTTTGGACATCTGGACATCTTTGGCGGTCTTCTCGTGGTTTCCAAATTGCTGCCTCCATCAAATTTGCCAAACTTTTAAGACCTGTGGACTTCGGTTCCCAGAATCCCTCTGGCTGGCTAGGGAATTCTGGGATGTGAAGTCTGCAGGTCTTTAAAACTTTGCCAAATTTGAGAAACGGCGGATGGATGGAGAGGTTGGGTATCTGGACATCTTTGGCTGTCCTCTGATGGTTTCCAAATTGCTGTGGCCCCCACCAGCTCTAAAGGTCTATTTTTCTTTCTTTGATTTTCTTGCCGCAGCTGTTAAGGGAATCCCTGCAGCTGTTAAGTTCGTAACCCGGTTGTTAAGGGAATCTGGCTTACTTACCTGACTTTGCTTGTCAGAAGGTCGCCAGAAGGGGATCGCGTGATCCCGGGACATTGCAACGGTCATAAATACAAACCAGTTGCCAAGCATCCGAATTTGGATCACGGGGAGGCTGCAACGGCCGTAAGTGTGAAAAACGGTCGCAAGTCCCGTTTGTCAGTGGTGGTTGTAACTTTGAACAGTCGCTAAATGAACTCAGGAATGAAAGAAAATATAAGTATCCCAGGGTAAGGATGCGAGACTGAATTTGGGTCAGTCACCGAGACCAGATATTTTCTGCAAGAGGAAATCTCTGGTCCAGGTTTGATCTCCCGCTAAATGACCTGTTGTAACTTGAGGGTAACCTGTATTTTCTGCAAAAATGTTGGCGCATTTTAAAACAGGAGGAAGGAATAGAGAAGAGGACTTTTCTTAAACAATAGAGTAGAGTAGAGTAGAGTAGAGTAGAGTAGAGTAGAGTAGAGTAGACTAGACTAGACTAGACTAGACTAGACTAGACTAACTAGACTAGACTAGACTAGACTAGACTAGACTAGACTAGACTAGACTAGACTAGACTAGAATAGAATAGAATAGAATAGAATAACAGAGCTGAAAGGGATCTTGAAGGTCATCTAGTCCAGGGGTCTCCAACCTTGGCAACTTTAAGCCTGGAGGACTTCAACTCCCAGAATTCCCCAGCCAGCTTTGCTGGCTGGGGTATTCTGGGAGTTGAAGTCCTCCAGGCTTAAAGTTGCCAAGGTTGGAGACCCCTGATCTAGTCCAACCCACTGCTCAAGCAGGAGACCCTATCCCATTTCAGACAAATAGTCATCTAATCTCTTCTTCAAAATCTTCCAGTGTTGGAGCAACCACAACTTCTGGAGGCAGGTCGTTCCACTGATTAATTGTTCTAACTGTCAGGAAATTTCTCCTTAGTTCTGAGTTGCTTCTCTCCTTGATTAGTTTCCACCCATTGCTTCTTGTCCTGCCCTCAGGTGCTTCTAACAATAGCTTGACTCCCTCTTCTTTGTCTCCTGAGATATTGGAACACTGCTATCATGTCTCCCCTAATCCTTCTTTTCATCAGACTAGACATACCCAGTTCTTGCAACCGTTCTTCATATGTTTTAGCTTCCAGTCCCCTAATCATCTTTGTTGCTCTTCTCTGCACTCTTTCTAGAGTCTCCACATCTATTTTACATCATGGCGACCAAAACTGGATGCACTATTCCAAGCGTGGCCTTACCAAGGCCTTATAAAGTGGTATTAACACTTCACACGATCTTGATTCTAGCCCTCTGTTAATGCAGCCTAGGACTGCATTGGCTTGTTTGGCTGCTGCAGCACACGGCTGGCTCATCTTTAAGTGACTGTCCACTAGGACTTTAATCAGCTGCAGATGAAAATCCCTACATTCTATCCACAGGAACGAGTCTAGATTTTTTTCTGGGGTTCTTAATTCAGGTCTTGGTTTAAAAGTTTTGTTACTCCATTTATTGGATTTAAGATTGCAAAAGACAGATTCAGACGCCTAGGTTTTATGTTATCCAATCTTTTCATGTTTAGCCTTTTATCTTTTGATAAAATGTCAAGGTAGCAGGGAGAACATAGATCTGCCTGTCTATCCATATAAGTTTTTATTCCCCACCCCTCAATACCGTGTTTTCCCGAAAATAAGATCTGGTCTTATATTAATTTTTGCCTTAGGGCTTATTTTCTGGTTAGGTCTTATTTTGGGGAAAATACGATACTAAAATCTGGCTGATAATCTTAACTGGGGCTTATTTTGGGGGAAGGGTTTATTTTACGAGCATCCTGAAAAATCATGCTAGGATTTATTTTCTGATTGGGTCTTATTTTGGGGGAAATATGGTACTAAAATGCATCCATCTGGCTGACAATCATAACTGGGGCTTATTTTGTGGGTAGGGCTTATATTAGGAGCATTCTGAAAAAATCACGCTAGGGCTTATTTTCCGGCTAGGTCTTATTTTCGGGGAAACAGGGTATGAGTTAATTCCACTCCCTAGACTCTTCGGAGTTCTCTAAAAAGTGAGCACCATATAACTTCTGGGATCCACTATATTTTTTAATTAGACTCTGGCAGTCACAAGCCACAGCTTGGTTCAAAATAAAGACATTTAGAATTAAAGAATTCTGAGTTCGGGAATTTGTTTGGAGTACCCCCAATTAAAAATCCTTCCATGGTAAATCCATTCCCAACTTCCTCAAAATCAACTTCATTTCAATACCTTAATATAAGGTGAGAAAATGGTGTTATTGTTCTAAAAATTACGTGCTGATCCACTGCGAGTCAAACCAAAAAAAAAAGGATTTATTTTTTTTTTTTTGCTTTATTTTTGCTCCTGAGATTAAAATTTGGGCTGGGTTTTCTAGATCCGTCAGATCAGACGTCACTACAGAAATAAAATGAAAAATACGTGGGGCGAAAATCTGACTTCGTTGCTTTTCTCCAATTTTACCAAATCTAATTATTCTGAAAATTAATGTTGCTGTCCTAGAATTTCAGCTGTTATTATTACAACGGCCAAATCTATTGTGATGGAGGATGTCCAACTAATGATAGTTTACTAAATTATTTATGGCCAGTTTCTTAATGAAAGTATTTTATATCTCAGTGGAGAAGGATCTCATTATTCAGATGAGTACGTGTTTTTTTTCCTATGGGTCTCTTGACGTAGATTCATCAGGCGTGGAAACAGAGGGACGAACTAATACAGGTATTAGTTCAGAGGACAGAGGACTTACAACACTTCATTTAGTGACCAAAGTTTACAACAGCACTGAAAAAAATCACTTGACTGCTGCAGCCTCATTATTCGTGCGATCAAAATCCAGATGCTTGGCAACTGGTTCACATTTATGACCGTTGCTGTGTCCCAGGGTTTGTTGAGCAACGTCAATGGGGGAAGACCGATTCACTCAAAAACCGGGTCACTAACTCGAGATTCGCTGAACAAACGACCAGGGAAAAGAAAAGTCGTACCACGGAGCCAAACTCGGGTCAGTCAATGTCTCACTTAACCACAGAACTTTGAGGAACTCAGTGGTGGCCATAAGTCGAGGACTACCTGTACAGATTTCGCGATAAGGAACCACGGAGTTAGAGAGTTAGAAGGTGCCACCATAATTATCCAGCCTGACGTTTTGCAAGGAACAGAAATACAACTGCATGGGAGAAGGCAACATATACAGTGGTGGGATTCAACCGGTTCGCACCATTTCGGCCAAACCGGCTGTTCAATTGCTGGCTGACTCCGCCCCTCCCTGCCCGTTCCAGAACTCCCCATGCACCCTGTTTTGGCTCCCAGATAAGTGCAGGGAGGCCTACTAGGCCCAAAACGAGGCGCGGGGGGTGGGGGTGCGCTGCGGCCACCCTGCAGTCCGTTTTTGCTCCCAGGGGACCGCAGGAGGCGGAGTGCTGCCTGTCACACACCCCTGGCCACGCCCACCATGGCCACGCCCACCCAGCCGGTCATTAGAGCAGAGAAACCAGTTGTTAAATTATTTGATCCCGTGACCATGGGGATTCTACGAAGGCCGTAAGGCTGAAAAACGGTCACGAGTCATTTTTTTTCATAATTTTGGTCACTAAATGAACGGTTGCAAGTCGAGGACTGCCTGTATAGCGTGGTTTTCTTTCCAGGAACGTCAGGAGAAGTTTGTGATCAACCTTTCGCCACCTTCAGACCGGCAAAGCCCGATTCACTTAACACCCGCTGCGATTCACTTAACAAATGTGGCGAACGAGGTTGTGTCGCATCGCTTGCCGAATGTTTCACTTAGCAACGGCAGTTCTGGGCTCCGTCGTGGTCGTTAAGTCAAGGACTCCCTGCATCGCGCGATGTAAGCATGCAACCAATAAAAATACACCGTACTTGCTTCTGAGTCGGGAAAAAATAGGTATAGGAGTGATGTGGAACTAAAACTTCAATCTGTTTTAATAGGAATTTGATTTTATTTTATTTATCATATTTATATACCGCCCTATCTCCCTAGGGACTCAGGGCGGTTCACAGGCAAATAAAAATACATATAAATACAGAATAAAATAACAGTTAAAAAGCTTATTCTACGTGGCCCAATTTTTTAAAAACCATATCAATAATAAAACCCATTAAAACCAATATAAAATTTAAAATCTACTCCAGTCCTGCACAAATAAATAGATGTGTTTTAAGCTCGCGGCGGAAGGTTCGGAGGTCCGGAAGTTGACGAAGTCCTGGGGGGAGTTCGTTCCAGAGGGCGGGAGCCCCCACAGAGAAGGCCCTTCCCCTGGGTGTCGCCAGACGGCACTGCCTGGCCGACGGCACCCTGAGGAGTCCCTCTCTGTGAGAGCGCACGGGTCGGTGAGAGGTATTCGGTCGCAGCAGGCGGTCCCGTAATTCCCAGGAATGTTGATTAACTGTACTGCATGCTAGTACATAGTACAACTTTCAGTAAAATACCCCTTCTTTGTTTTAAAGCGAGCTTAGTTCGTCTGTTTTTTTAAGGGTGCCTGTATTTATTTAGATTAACAGAGTCGGAAGGGACCTTGTAGGTCATCTAGTCCAACCCCTCCCCCACCCACCCAAGCAGGAGACCCTACATCGTTTCTGACAGGTGGCAGTCCATTCTCTTCTTGGAAGCTTCCAGGGATGGTAAATTAATTAACAGATTAACAGAGTTGAAAGGGACCTTGTAGGTCATCTAGCAGGAGACCCTACACCGCTGGTGGCGAACCGTTTTGCCGTCGCGTGCCAAAAGCGGGGCCAGCACGGGGGGGGTGGTCACGTGCGTGTGCCCACACCCATAATTCAATGCATCCCACACATGCACGCGTGACCCCCTGCACTCCCCCCGCTTTCGGCAAATAATGTAGGCCCAGTAGGCCCGTTTTTCGTTCTCCCCAGACTCCAGAGCCTTTCTACGAGCCCGGGGAGGGCAAAAACGGCCTTACCAACCCTCCCAGAAGCCAGAAACAGCCTGTTTCCCGACTTCCGGTGGGCCCGGAAGGCCCAAATATCAGCTGGCCAGCGCGTGTATATGCAGCGGAGCTGAACTAGGGCAACGCTCGCATGCCCACTGATATGGCTCCGCATGTCACCTGTGGCACGCGTGCCATAGGTTCGCCGTCATGGCCCTACACCGTTTCTGACACAGTCTCTTCTTGAAAGCTTCCAGGGATGAAGTTCCCACATCTTCCGAAGGCAACTTCTGTTCCGTGGGTTGATTGCTCCCGCTATCGGAAAATTCCTCCTTATTTCTAGGTTGAATCTCTCCTTGGTCATTTATTTTCTTTGCTGGCTCCTGGAAATGCTGGCCGTTGTAGTTTTGGCTCCTCTTGAACGCAGCAGGTTGGAAAAGCTCAGCCACTGAAAATAGGATCCTTATTTCTCACAACAGCAGTTGCCTTCCTCTTACAAAACCAAATGAAGACGAGGGACTAGGCCAGTGATGGCTAACCGTTTTGCCATCACGTGCCAAATGTGGGGGGAGCGCATGTGCCCACACCAATAATTCTATGCACCCCACCCCATCCCGCATGTGTGCACAACCCCCTTGTACTCCCTTCGCTTTTGGCATGCAATGGCACGGTGGACCCGGTAGGCCCTTTTTTCACTCCCCCCAGGCTCCAGAGCCTTTGTAGGAGCCCGGGGAGGGCAAAAACAGCCTTCCCCCATACCCCCCACCCTGAGGTCCTCTGGAGGCCGGAAACAGCCCATTTGTTGACTCAGGGGCCTCCAGAGGGGTGGGAAAGTCCGTTTTCACCCTCCCCAGGCTCCTACAAAGGCTCTGGAGCAGTGGTGGTCAACCTGGTCCCTACCGCCCACTAGTGGGCGTTCCAGCTTTCATGGTGGGCGGTAGGGGTTTTGTCCGATACTGAAACACTTTCCTTTCTTTTAATTTAATTGACTTTTTTAAAAAAAATCATAGCATTCTTTAAAAACATTTTCATTAGGTTTTCATAAAATTCCCCGTGACAATTTAAATTTCTGAAAATATACTATCTGTATCGCCCGCGCCTAAGTTTACTTCATGTTACGTAAGTGAAACTAAATGGCGCTATGGTGCGACCGCAAACAAAAGAGTCTCGTCCCAGAATAGCTCACGCATCTCCCCCCACACCACCCAGCTGTAACAGACAAGCAGAGCTGGTAGCCAGCACCCCCTCCCAAAAAAACCCAATCCACGATGCGCGAGAGGCATGCGCAGACGATACAGAGCGCATTACTGTGGAACCGGTGGGCAGTTAGAAAATTTTACTACTAACAGAGATACAAAAGTGGGCGGTAGATATAAAAAGGTTGACTACCCCTGCTCTGGAGCCTGGGGAGAGCA
>NC_080546.1:90043756-90208756 GCF_028640845.1 Ahaetulla prasina
TCTTTCCTTTCCTTCGTGTAATTAATCAGATAAGCTGCCTGGTCCCTATGCAATTCCGTTCTGATTGTCTTCCCAGCCATTTAAAGCCAAGCGGTCGTAAACCTGTCCATGTTTTGTAATGTAATGTACCCTCGCTTTTTCTATATCTCGGTCTGTAGTCTTAGTGCTGCTCTTTTTTAAAAAAATTTTTTATTTGTCATAAAAATGCAGAATATCAGTCAGGTGTCTTTCAGATGTTATTGACTTTATCGCTTGAGGATGTCTACCGGCTAAATGGGGTGCGGTGATTTAAATTCTAAGGAACAGACATGCAGACAATTCATTTGTTCATCCAATGGGAATGGGACGTGGCCTTCATATCAAATTCAGGACCTCTGGTGGCTCAGACTGGTAAGACAGTCTGTTATTAACACAGCTGCCTGCAATTACTGCAGGTTCTAGTCCCACCAGGCCCAAAGTTGACTCAGCCTTCCATCCTTTATAAGGTAGGTAAAATGAGGACCCAGATTGTTGGGGGGGCAATAAGTTGGCTTTGTATATAAATATACAAATAGGATGAAGACTATTGTTAACATAGTGTAAGCCGCCCTGAGTCTTCGGAGAAGGGCGGGATATAAATGCAAATAAAAAAAAAATTCCCAAAGATGCTTTGTTTTTTTTCAAGAGGCAACTGGACTTTCTTGTTATTGTTTTTTCTTTGAAGACATTTCACTTCTAATCTGTCCCCCTCCGCAATCCGGGAGACACGAGCGATGACTTAATTAGCCGGTAACTATCAGCTCTGGCAGCAAACTAGCAAGCGTATGCCAAGTGTCTCTGTTATCTCCCTTGATGCCAATGAGCCAGCCAGGAAACCAGGAACAAACAGGACTTCAGCTCTAGTTCTCTTCCTCTAAGCAGTTGATTTGCTTGCCACGAAGTGGTATAGCAGCCCTTGCTGCTTTTATATCCTGTGGGATGTGGCTCCATGACTCAGCACTTCCTAGGCCTGCTCCACCCCTGCTTCTGTTGTTCCCGCCTCTCCTGCCTACGAAACCTAGGGTCCAGCCAGGCCTGATTGCCATCAGCCAGGTCTGGAGGTGTGGCCTGGAGGGGGGAAAGAGTCAGGGGACGGAGGCCTCGTTATCTCCTCCACCTGGCCTGCCTCTGACTCCTGAAGCTGAGCCAGGAAGCCGGTGCTCCTGAGGTAAGCCCTGATGGCCTTTCCCCCTCACTTTCCGAGTCACTTTCTGGCAGGAGGCCCGGCTCAGGGGGCGCAGACACAACAGCTTCTCATTCCAAGAAGCTTCTTCCGCTCTGATTGAACGGTGGGAGAATGGAAGGATTTATATTCCTTGCAGACAGCTGGTCATTTGCATCCTTTGAGCGAGTCGTTGAGGCCACTTGGAGGTTTATTGGTGTCCTGAGTTTCACCTGTGTGGTGCAAATGGCTATGGAGCCTTCTTGGAAATGCTGAAGGCAGTGGTGAAATCTGGATCGGTTTACTAACGGTTCGCTGGCTGCACATGCATGCTACGTACATGCATGCGCAGTGCGGACCATGCACCAAATGCACGGTGCACGCCACAAGGAGGCATGGGGTAAGTAGAATGGCGTGGGAGTGGGGGTAATATAATATAATATAATATAACAACAGAGTTGGAAGGGACCTTGGAGGCCTTCTAGTCCAACCCCCTGCCCAGGCAGGAAACCCTACACCATCTCAGTCAGATGGTTATCCAACATTTTCTTAAAAATTTCCAGTGTTGGAGCATTCACAATTTCTGCAGGCAAGTCGTTCCCTTCCAACTCTGATATTATTATTATTATTATTATTATTATTATTATTATTATTATTATTATTATTATTATTATTATTATTAAAAAACAAGAAAGTCCAGTTGCCGCTTGAAAAAGCACCTTTGGGACAACCATGACCTGAGTGACTGAGAAACATTAATAATATTAATGGTTAATAACACCAATGATGCAACAATTTGAATATTCAGTATTTAACTCTCGGAGAAGGTGAACTTAAGCCTCTATCATTTAAAGAACGATGTTTTCCACTCATATATTAATACACTGGCATGGATCCCCTCCTGTGGCAGCAAGAATGAATTACATCTGCAACGGGGCGGGGGGGGGGGGGGAAGACAATTTATTATGTACTTTTTCCCTTGAGAGAGAAGGGGAAGAAATCGGTGAGAGGTTTTATATCAGAATATATTTTATTCTCCTTCCTGTTTCCAACTTCCCGTAAAACATTAGCACAACAGCTTGAGAGTCAGCATCTCCATTAGATGATTGACAGTCAAGCTGAAACCTTTCCCTTCTCATCCAAGAAGCTTCCTCAGTTCTTTATAGTCTTATTCTTTATAGTTTTATCACAAAGGGTAAAATACCGAGCAGTAAAACAAACAAAATGAAACGAAACAAAAACAGACATTCAACCCTAACAACAACAACAACAAAATAGTGTACAAAAAAAAAGAGAGGAAAAAATATTCAATTAAATTTAACGTTTAGCATGTAGGATCCTCCCTGGCTGAGTGCTGAAAGGAAAGAAAGAAGAATAAATTATCCTCCTTTTTTACAAATATCTCCCTCCCTCCCTCGCTCTCTCGTCTACCATAACTACCCATCCATTGATTGATCGATCAATCCATCTGTTGTGCCTCGTCCGCTTTCCCCGCAGCCGGGGCCTTCTTATCTGCTTCCGAACGCTGAGGAATGTCCTAGTATGCCTCCCGGCCCCAGCCCTGGCTCCATGCCCAGACAGGCTGAGGAGGAAGAAGTACCTCCAGCTCCCAGCTCTGGCTCCATGCCCAGGCAAACGGAGCAACTAGACTCCTCCCCCTCCCCCACAGCATGTGAGCCTGAGGGAGGTCAATTACCAACAGCTGCAGACTGGAGTGACCCTCGCTTCAGAAGAATTGATAGGCAGCGGCGACAGAAGGAAGGGAGGGGCAGGCCTGGATAAGTGCTGAGTCATGGAGCCACGCCCCATGGCCTATATAAAGGATCTGCTTTCTGGCATTCTCGTGAGTCAGGCAAAGTCTAACATATCTTGCTGAAGTCACTTTCTGGTCTCCTGCCTGCCTTGAGAACTTTGCTAGGACTTTGGCAGAGCTGCAGAGTCACACCTGATTCGGATCTCCCTGACCCGGCCGTCAGCGGAGGAGTGGGACACGACACCATCCATATTTATCTATCTATCTTCTACCATATCTATACATCCATCCATCCCTATCTATCTATCTATCTATCTATCTATCTATCTATCTATCTATCTATCTATCACTATATCCATCCATCCATCCAGCTATCCATCCATATCTATCTATCTATCTATCTATCTATCTATCTATCTATCTATCTATCTATCTATCTATCTATCCTCTACTATATCCATCCATCCATACATACACCCACGCACCTACACACCCACTCATCTACCATATCCATCCATCCATCCATCCATCCATCCATCCATCCATCCATCCATTTATCTATCTATCATCTACTATATCTATCATCTACTCCATCCATCCATCCATCCATCCATCCATCCATCCATCCATCCATCCATCCATCCATCCATCCATCCATTTATCTGTCTATCATCTACTATATCTATCATCTACTCCATCCATCCATCCATCCATCCATCCATCCATCTATCCATTTATCTATCTATCATCTACTATATCTATCATCTACTCCATCCATCCATCCATCCATCCATCTATCCATCCATCCATCCATCCATCCATCCATCCATCCATCCATCCATCCATCCATCCATCCATCCATCCATCCATCCACCCACTCATCTATCTATCTATCTATCTATCTATCTATCTATCTATCTATCTATCTATCTATCTATCTATCTATCTATCTATCTATCTATCTATCTATCTATCTATCTATCTATCTATCTATCTATCTATCTATCTATCTATCTATCTACCTACCTACCTACCTACCTACCTACCTACCTACCTACCTACCTACCTACCTAGAAAAAGTAGTAGCTCTAAACATTAGAGCTAAACATTAAACTAAACATTACATTAATCTTCAGATCTCTCTGTTAACCATCTGTTATTGTATTTAGCACATAAAAAGTCCACAAACAGTTTCCAGTGTCTTATAGAGCTTTCTAGTCCATTATCTCTACTCAAAGCAGTTAATTTCTCCATCTCCGCTAATTCCGTTCAGTCAATTTCAGAATCCATTCTTCAACAGTCAAGCATCCCGTGAAGGAATCGCACCCCAAATTGTCTTTCAATTGGCTTGTCCATCCTACCTAGAAGAAAAGCTCCAGGTTTCATTAATCTTTGACTCTTAAATATTTTCTGCATTGTTGTTGTCATGTTTATCCAGTATCTTCTGCATTCAATTGGGTGTATCTTTCTCTTTCTGCCAATGGATTCCAGAGAAATAAGATTACCAAACTAATCCAAAAAGAACCCCCCACTAAAACCCAAGACAGAGAGCAAGAAAATGGCACAGCCCTCCTCCCATATATAAAAGGCACCACAGACAGAATCAGCAAGATCCTCCACAAACATAACATCAAGACAGCATTCTGCACAAACCAAAAAATATCCACCATCCTAAGAAACCCCAAAGACAAAATTGAGTTAGAAAATCAAGGAGTATATGAAATCCCATGCACCGCCTGCCCCACCACATACATTGGACAAACCAACAGAAGAATAAGTGCACGCATTGAAGAACACAAGAACTCATTCAAAAAAGAGGAACCAACTTCTTACCTGGTCCAACACTTTAAAGTCACAGGACACGATATTGACTTTAAAAAGACCAGAACTATCGCCAAAACTGAACACTTTAACAACAGAATAATCAGAGAAGCCATCGAGATAGAAAAACGCCCACACAGCATGAACAAACGAGATGATACCTCCCGCCTACCAGCCATTTGAAACCTGCCCTTATTGACAAACGTGTCCCTAACACGAGGAATGACACCAGACCCACACTCACGAGGTCCACACAGGATGTCACCACCACACATCCACCCAGAAGCACACCCAAACCCACACTGATCAGGAAGCACGACCAAGGACCAGAAGCCAGACCGCAGCTGCAACATTAGCCACTTCAAACCCCTCCAATCCATACATGCAGCAGACTGACACCCACTACGAAGATGTAGCACGACCACGACCACGAAGCCAAACAGCAGCAGTGCAGCTCACCAGCTCAAATCCCCCTGCAGCACAGATTAGACTGAGCACAACCAAGCCCCCACCAACACAGGACACACACCCAGCCAATCAAAGCACAGAAAACCCCCATCCAATCAGAGCACAGCCAAGCTCCCACCCAATCAGTTCAAACCCCCACTAGCAGTTAAAAGGAAGAAACAGCTGCGATCACACATTGCTCCCAGAAGCACGAAGCTGAAGCCTGAAGATGACGAATGAGACTTCGTCGAAACGTCGCCAAGACACTTCCAATTTTACACGGGAGAAAACCCGAACAACCAAAGACATATATATATATATATATATATATATATATATATTTATTTGCATTTATATCCCGCCCTTCTCCGAAGACTCAGGGCGGCTTGCACTGTGTCAAGCAATAGTCTTCATCCATTTGTATATTATATACAAAGTCAACTTTTATTGCCCCCAACAATCTGGGTCCTCATTTTACCTACCTTATAAAGGATGGAAGGCTGAGTCAACCTTGGGCCTGGTGGGACTTGAACCTGCAGTAATTGCAAGCAGCTGTGTTAATAACAGACAGACTTAGTCTGTTGAGCCACCAGAGGCCCATTTCTCTCCCTCCCTGTTTTCCTGCCTTGCATTGTCAAAGCTTGAAGGAGAGCTAATTCAATTTAGGAGGCTGTTATGCAGACGGAGAGGCCCACAATTTTCACGGGAAGTAGCAAATTATTCTGTCTGGTAATCACTTTGAAAATGTTACAGCATCGGATGGCATCGGATTCAGGGCCTGAAACTCCGACAAATATTGAGAGGGATATTTCTGAATCTAGGCTAAGATTCAGACGGAATCTTAGACGGAATAAACCTATTTATTTCATCTAGCTGCACTGGCTTGATTTTAAAATTTTTAATTTGTTTTTATGGGTTTTTAAACTTTTGTAAATTTTATAGGGTGTTATTGTATTTTAAATTATTGGCCAATTGAATAAGTTTTTTAAGGGGTTGTTCTTAATATTATATGTACTGTTCTTTTTGTATTTTATTCTGGCTGTGCACCGCCCTGAGTCCTTTGGGAGAAGGGCGGTATACAAATTAAAATATTATTATTATTATTATTATTATTATTATTATTATTATTATTATTATTATTATTATTATTATTATTATTATTATTATTATTATTATTATTATTATTATTATTATTATTCCAGTCAAGCACATTGGGCCAAAGAAATCATGACAAGCAGGAGACCCTGCACCATTTCTGACAGAGGACAGCCCAGTCTCTTCTTGAAAGCTTCCAGTGATGAAGCTCCCACAACTTCTGAAGGCAACTTCTGTTCCGTTGGTTGATTGTTCTCACCGTCAGAAAATTTCTCCTTTATTTCCAGGTTGAATCTCTTCTTGGTCAGTTTCCATCCATTATTCCTTGTCTGGCCTTCGGGTCCTTTGGAGAATAGCTTGACCCCCTCCTCTCTGTGGCAGCCCCTCAAACATTGGAAGATGGCTATCATGTCTCCCCGGTCCTTCTCTTCACTAGACTAGCCATGCGTTCCTACAACCGTTCATCATATGTTTTAGCTAGAGGTGGGATTCAAATAATTTAACAACTGCCCTAATGACTGAATGGGTGGGCGTGGCCATGGTGGGCGTGGCCAGAGGGTATGACAGGCAGCACTCAGCCTCCTGCTCCCCCCTGGGAGCAAAAACGGACCATGGGGGGGACCCCTACGCCCAGTTTTTGGGCCTAGTAGGCCTCCCTGCAGTCTCTTGGGAGCAAAAGCGGGCTGCGAGAGGCTGTGCCGTACCGCCCTGTGCCCCGTTTTGGGCTTGGTGAGCCTCCCTGCACTTTCCTGAGAGCCAAAATGGTACGCCTGAGGACTCCTGGTAGAATCGGGGAGGGTTGGGGCCACTCAGCAATTTAACTACCGGTTTTCCCGAACTGGTCCAAACTGGCTGAATCTCACCACTGGTTTTAGCCTCCAAAATAGCATTTTGGAGAATTCTGGGCTGGCGCTAAATCCACGAAGGAACAATTTTTCCCTAGAGAAACATCCAAATAATGACTGAGAGCTGGCTAGCCATTTACTAGAAGCATGGCTTGTTTCAAATGGCAAAACATGCCACAGTAAAGAAAACAAAACAAAACAAAACAAATCAAAACAAAGCAGAAAGAAAGAAAGAAAGAAAGAAAGAAAGAAAAAAAGAAAGAAAGAAAGAAAGAGTTTTGTTGTAGTTTGACTGTCGCTGAATGATATAGATTGGACCAAGAGCTCTTTGGGTTGAGACAGGCTGACAAAACTGTAATTATCCCTTTGAAAGCGGGTAGGGTTGAGCTGGGGGGTGAAATGCTACTGGTTCACTCCGGTTTGAGCGAATTGGTAGTGATAAAAACTACTGGTTCGGGAGAACCGGTAGTAAAAAAAATGCTTTAAAAGATAAAAAAAGAGGTTCCAACGGTCACAGCTGTGCCATGCGATCATTGGGACCTTTTTAAAAACTTTTTAAAAGCATTTTTTTTTACTACTGGTTCGGGCAAATAGGTAGTAAAAAATGCTTTAAAAAGTTAAAAAAAAAAAGTTGGCCACACCCACCCAGTCACACGACCCCCACCAAGCCACGCCCACTAAGCTATGCCCACAGAACCGGTAGCAACATTTTTTTACATTTCACCACTGGGTTGAGCGCTCATCCTTTGCTCCAGCGGGGGACATGAAAAGCGTCTCCAATTGAGTGTCCCCCAGGTGATGTCACTGGCTAATCCTTTTCATTTTTTTTTGATGGCCGTTGTAACTTTGAATGGTCACTCAACAAACAGTAGTAAGTCGAGGACCGTCCTACGTAGTATCTGTTTTCATACAGATCTCCTCGGGATGGGAGGATCCGCTATTCCCCATACATGATGTCCCACCAGAGGCAAGAATACTCTAGACCAGGGGTGGGCAATTAATTTTTATCAGGGGCCGCATGAGAAGCCTGAATTGTGTCAGAGGGCCACCAACTTTCTTTCATTGTAAAATACTTAAATTAAATATTTTGAATAGCTGGTACTGATAATCAGAAGAATAAAGCACTCTGTAAATATGTATATTAGGTTATGTGAAACTGTGGTCTATTGGTTAAATAAGAAAAACAATTATTGAACCAGTGCAATTTATTTTTCAAAATAAAAGTTAAAAAAAAAGTTTAATTTATGGTGTTTATGATTGGCCTCACGCGGGCCGGATAGGGACGTACAAAGGGCCGGATGTGGCCCGCGGGCCTTAATTTGCCCAGGTCTGCTCTAGACCATTGCTACACAACACTAAAAGATGCCTATTGGTCTTTACCACGTGCAGCTGTAGGACACTCTGATCATTGCATGATTCACCTTGTACCTGCTTACAGGCAAAGACTTAAAGCCACAAAACCAATAATTAAATCAGTGAAGACCTGGACGGAGGAATCAAAATTAAAGCTACAGGCATGTTTTGACTGCACTGATTGGAATATTTTTAAAGATACCTCTGCAGACCTGGATGAACTCACAGATACTGTAACATCATATGTCAGCTTCTGTGAAGACCTATGTGTACCTACAAGGAACTTGCGAATATACAGTAACAACAAACCTTGCGAATATACAGTAACAACAAACCTTGGTTCACACCTAAACTTAAGCAGCTACGACATTCCAAAGAGGAGGCCTACAGAAAAGGTGATAAAATGCTGTACAATCAGGCCAGAAATGCACTAACAAGGGAGATCAGAGCAGCAAAAAGAAGCTACTCTGAAAAGCTAAAGAATCAGTTTTCAGCAAATGAACCAGCAAACATGTGGAAAACTCTTAAAAATATGACCGGCTATGGAAAACCTCCTTCCCAGGTTGAAGGTAATCAACAACTGGCAGATGACCTGAATGAGTTTTACTGCAGGTTTGAAAGGAAACTACAGCCACCTATCTCCACAACCCCCATCTCAGACACACCAACAACAGCCAAGCCTCCTACAACGCTATAGAGCACTGCACACCAGAACAACTAGACACAAGAACAGTTTTTTCCCGAAGGCCATCACTCTGCTAAACAAATAATTCCCTCAACACTGTCAAACTATTTACTGAATCTGCACTACTATTAATCTTCTCATAGTTCCCATCACCAATCTCTTTCCATTTATGACTGTATGACTATAACTTGTTGCTGGCAATCCTTATGATTTATATTGATATATTGACCATCAATTGTGTTGTAAATGTTGTACCTTGATGAACGTATCTTTTCTTTTATGTACACTGAGAGCATATGCACCAAGACAAATTCCTTGTGTGTCCAATCACACTTGGCCAATAAAAAATAAAAAAAAATTCTATGATCTCTTTAGGTTCACTTCTTGTATCCTGCTCATAAACCCAGGAAAACTGATATACTATGTGTGTCTGAGATAGATTTCTGAGGTTTAAAACAAACAAACAAACAAACAAACAAACAAACAAACAAACAAACAAACAAACAAACAAACAAACAGAATTAGAATTATTCGTCTTCTTCCACTGAAGGGAAACTACACCCTGGGTCATTAATATTGAATGGAGGGTCTCATTTTGCAGGTGTTCGTTTAAAGGTAACCATAGCACACCGGGACCATCCATAATTCATGGCAGAACCGTGCTCTAACGTCTCGGGCGTCCTGTTTCCTTTAGTCGGTGGCTTCATATCAGCCATCCTGCCGTCACGGCAAGATAGCTTTGATATTGTTATAAGCGTGAGGATCTGGCGTCTCTAATGACAAACTAGACCGGGGATGATGTAAGCAGGTTCCCGTCAATGGATGGGACAACGTTGACGAGGGACAACACCCCACTTGAGGGGCAGAGGCAGCCGAGGAAAGTCAGGTTTCGCATCGCGTCTTCTCACAGCGGACGGATCCTGAAGGAGGTCTACACCGATGGAGAAACGTCGGACTCCTTGGATTCGGAGTGTACCAGCAGCTCGGAAAGCGACCCCAACAGCCGCCTCAGCGAGTCGGATGGACAGAACAACGGGCAGCCCAGCTCGGAAGGCGACGAGACGGAGACGGACGAGATGTTCGCCTTCCTGAGGGCCGTCAAAGCACGCGGGTTCGGCACCAAACGAATCAACATCCTCAGCAAAAACGGGACGGTCAGAGGAGTGAAGCATAAAGTCAGCGCTGGCCAGGTCCTTTTCGACAACTTAAGCAAAGCCTTTGAAGTAAGTGGACGAGTTCTCCTTTTATGCGATCACCCCTTCTCTGCTTCCGTTCTCAGGTGTAACAAAAACCCACGGTCCTGGTTTTGTGTTGAACGTTGCAAATGGCCCTGAGCGCAAGACAAATCCCCACAAAATTGACCCGTCTCCTGGGTCTGTGGATGAGGGTCAGTTTTTTTCCCCCCTCAGCTGCTGTCCATTTTAATTTTTGTGTACTTACGACCACAATGGAACCCAATCTTGCTAAGTGCGACACGTGTTAAGGGAGTTTTGCCGCATTTCGTGACGTTTTCTCACCCATGTTTTGTTAAGTGAATCGCCGCGGCTGTTAAATTAGTAACAGGGTTGTTAAGTGAATCTGGTTTTGTCAGAAGGTCACAAAAGCGGATCGCCTGACCCCTGGGACACTGTGACTGTGATAAACGTGAGTCAGTTGTCAAGCATTTGAATGTAAATCGTGGGACCACTGTGGGGGGGGGACACGCAACAGTCGTAAGTGTGAAAAACAGTCATAAGTCACCTTTTCCAGTGATGTTGTAACTTGGAACAGTCACTAAATGACCTGTTGTAAGGCAAGGGCTACCTTTATGTATTTCTTTGATTTGTTGTTCATTTTTTAAATTATTATTATTAAAGGAGGGTTTTTAAATACAAGGTAAAGCAACATAAGCGGGATGCGGTGGCTCAGTGGCTAAGACGCTGAGCTTGTCGATCAGAAGGTCAGCGGTTCGAATCCCTAGTGCCGCGTAACGGGATGAGCTCCCGTGACTTGTCCCAGCTTCTGCCAACCTACCAGTTCGAAAGCAGGTAAAAAATGCAAGTAGAAAAATAGGGACCACCTTTGGTGGGAAGGTAGCAGCGTTCGGTGCGCCTTTGGCATTGAGTCATGCCGGCCAGATGACCATGGAGACGTCTTCGGACAGCGCTGGCTCTTCGGCTTTGAAACGGAGATGAGCACCGCCCCCTAGAGTCAGGAACGACTAGCACCCGCTGAATCCCACTCCTGATTAGGAACCACAACTCTGACGTCAGACATGAAGGGTAAATTTCTGGGAAGTCTTCCAGATTCTTCCCTTGCTTTTCTGAATGGCAGATATTTTTTTTCCCCTCGCTCCGCAGAAAAAAACAAAACATCTCGCTTTCGACAAAAGTAGATGTAGAAAAACAGACTGTTCGATCTTCCTAGAAAGTGCTCCGTTGCAGTGTGAGGTGATTTATCTCCTCAGACTTTCCTCTCGATTGATCCCAAAGCGGAGGAAAAGTTGCTATGGCGACCCCTTCCCCTTCGTCTTTCTGAGACAAGGAGGGAAACGTGGTTGCCACGACGACACCTTTCGACATCCTTCGGGTGTGAAGTAGAAAGCAAGCGTGGAAGAAAGGTGACATAAACTACCGTGGGCTGATCTTTTTCTTTGGGTTTTTGGTTATAGGGTGGACGATAAGGCTCCAGGACGGTAGTCCTCATGGTCTTTCACCTCTATCCAAGCATCAGGAAGTTGCACTGCTATCCCTCTTAAGCAGAAAGGTGGCTTTTCCTATAATAGTTATGCAGTGTTGGGATTTTGCTACTGTTGTGTCTGCACCCTCCGAGCCGGGCCTCCTGCCAGAAAGTGACTTGGAAAGTGAGGGGGAAGGGCCACCAGGACTTACCTCAGGAGCACCGGCTTCCCTGGCTCAGCTCCAGGAGCCAGAGGCAGGCCAGGTGGAGGAGATAACGAGGACTCCGTCCCCTGACTCTTTCCACCCTAGGCCATGCCTGCAGACTCAGCTGATGGCAATCAGGCCTGGCTGGACCCTAGGTTTCGTAGGCAGGAGAGGCGGGAACAACAGAAGCAGGGGTGGGTGGACAGAACAGCTACTGCGTTTTCCAGAAAGTAAGACTGGGTCTTATATTAATTTTTGCTCCAATAATTTTTGCCTTAGGGCTTATTTTCTGGTTAGGTCTTATTTTGGGGGAAATACGGTACTAAATACATCCATTTGGCTGACAATCTTGGGGGTAGGGCAAGGGTGAAATGCTTCCGGTTCGGACGATCCGGTAGCGATGGCAGTGGGTGCTCTGGAGAACCAGTAGCAAAAATCTCTGCCACCCCCCCGAGCCCAGCTGAGCCGCGCGATCATCAGAGGCTTTTTTTTTTACTTTTAAAAGCTTTTTTTCTTCAGCTGAAAAAATGCTTTTAAAAGTAAAAAAAAAAAAGCCGCTGACGATCGTGCGGTTCGGCTGGGATCGTCAGAGCCTTTTAAAAGCATTTTTTTCTACAACCTCTTTGCGGAGAGAACAACTAACCAGTGGAACAAACTTGCCTCCAGAAGTTGTCGATGCTACAACACTGGAAGTTTTCAAGAAGAGATTGGACAACCATTTGTCTCAAATGGTATAGGGTTTCCTATTCCCCACCGCAGGGGGTTGGACTAGAAGACCTCCAAGGTCCCTTCCAACTCTTGAGGCTGGTACAAATCTCTTATTTTTTGTTCTGAAAATCCTCGGCAAAGGTGTTTGAAAGACGAGTTGGCAGAGCATATGACCATGAAATATGGTTGCCTTATTACACCCGTGGGTATGCCGAACGGCACGAATAAAAATGCTTGCCCTGAAGCCAAGAAAATGTACATCAAATGGACTCTGGAGAGAAGTATATTTCCCATCCAGAAGTCTTAATAATTCAACATTCCTCCCCTCCCCTTTGGACTATTCATTTGAATTGCTGAAGAAATCAGGCAATAAATAAAAACAACCCATTTAAAAAAAAAAAAACCTTCTTGGAATGACGCCTCTTTGGATAATTAGCATATGTCCTCATCTAAACTAAAGACCACGAATAAAGCATCAACCGACACATCATTAAGAATCTCAACCTTATTTAAACTCTCGATTTTTCCCAGCCAAAGAAAGGCCTGCAGCCTTTGCTTTCATGTCTGTGTCTATGCTGGGAGGCTTCATTAATAAAGAATTAAAAAAAAATATATCACGCAAATAATTCAAACATCCCAAGCGTCTTTTCCAACCTTTATTGAAATGAAGTTAGGAAAAATCTTTCTTGCTGCCTCAAGATGGAGCCAACCCCCCTCCCCCTCCTCAGATAAGAAGAAATACAGATTGTCCTCGACGTATGACCACAATCGACCCCCACATTTATGTCGTTAAGGGAGAAAATGTGCTTTGGACAGATGCCCTAATTATTTTATTTTTATTTATTTATTATTCAAATTTCTATACCGCCCTATCTCCCGAAGGACTCAGGGTGGTTTACAGCCTTATAAAACATAAAGTATAAAATAAATACATGTTAAAACAACATTTTAAAAACTTATTCCATTAGGCCAAATTTAAAACTATAGTTAAAAAATACAAAACCCCATTTAAAATTAATTTTAAAATTAAACCCTAGGCCAGCCCTGCACAAATAAATAGATGTGTCTTAAGCTCGCGGCGGAAGGTTCGAAGGTCAGGAAGTTGACGTAATCCTGGGGGGACCTCGTTCCAGAGGGTGGGGCCCCCCACAGAGAAGGCCCTTCCCCTGGGTGTCACCAGTCGGCACTGCCTGGCGGACGGCACCCTAAGGAGTCCCTCCCTGTGAGAGCGTACGGGTCGGTGGGAGGTAGTCGGTGGCAGCAGGCGGTCCCGTAAATAACCCGGCCCTATGCCATGGAGCGCTTTGAAGATGGTAACCAAAACCTTGAAGCACACCCGAAAGGCCACAGGTAGCCAGTGCAGTCTGCGCAGGAGAGGTGTCACGTGGGAGCCACGAGGGGCTCTATTAAATCATGAGCCTCGAGCCAAGCTTCAAAAGAAATCCAATTATTTATTAAGAGCTTCATGTCGGCAGGTTCCCAAATGACCCCCCCATAATTTATGCCCCCTATCATGACCTGTTTCCTCCCTCCCCCCAGGGTGTGTCATTAATCACATTTGCCAATGGAGCAATTTCACGGGTTGTAGAAATCACTCCCCCCCCTCCGGCTGCTGTGGGTAACCCTGGGAGATAGCCTTGAGAAAGATATGTCTGGAATGTACTCCTGTTGTTAGCTGCTGTACTGCTTCATCGGTTTCCCCTCCTCCTTGCCTATGGCAACTCGAGAGCAGGCAAGGGATGCTTTGCGAGTTGACACTAAGCGAGTATGGCCCCATTAAACAACTTTCCTTGTCAAGCGAAACACTGCCGTTCAGTCGGGGAGACATGATAGCACTCTTCCAATATTTGAGGGGCTGCCCCAAAGAAGATGGGGGTCAACCAAAGCACCTGAAGGCAGGACAAAGAAGCAGTGGATGGAAACTCATCAAACAGAGAAGCAACTTAGAACTAAGGAGGAATTTTCTGGCAGTTAGAACAATTAATCAGAGGAACAACTTGCCTCCAGAAGTTGTGAATGCTCCAACACTGGAAATTTTTAAGAAAATGTTGGGTAACCATCTGTCTGAGATGGTGTAGGGTTTCCTGCCTGGAGAAGGGGTTGGACTAGGAGACCTCTAAGATCCCTTCCAACTCTGTTATTCTCTTCTGTTAAGTAGCAAGTAAATATTCCTGGGTCGTCGGAGGGGAGTAGGGGGGAAGGAGGCGTACGAAAGAGGACAGCCTCATTCAGGCGGCCAAAATTTGAATGGCTGCTACGTTAACGAAGACAGAAGACAAAAAGTCTTGACCCAGAATCTTCGATTGGTCTGTTATTCTCCCATCCCTGTGTTAGCCATTTTTTTGGAGGGGGGGGGTGTCGGGCACATGGTGGGGTGAGCAGAACAATTCACCCTTTGTCCGTTCTCCTGCCACCTGATCTTATGTGCTTGGCTGCTGCTCTGGCTCCCCCCACTCAATGCCTTCCTTGGCTATGGGGATATTATGGGCTTACACCCCTTGGCTTTGGCCCTAAAGAATTGGGGAAAAGTTTCAAAGCTTCAAAAAAGGTTTCTCCTTCCCCCACTTCCCTCCTCCCTCCATCCCTCCCTCCCTCCCTCCCTCCCTCCCTTCCTTCCTTCCTTCCTTCCTTCCTTCCTTCCTTCCACCTACCCATCCACATTCCTCTTTCCCTTCCCCCTTCCTCCCTTGCTCCCTCCTGGCCAGCCATCTTCCTTCCCCCTTTTCCTCCCTCCCTCCCTCCCTCCCTTCCCAGTAATTAGAACGCAGTATTGCAGTCTAACTCTGCCCATTGCCTGCAGTTCGAATCTCACCCGGCTCAAGGTTGACTCAGCCTTCCATCCTTCCAAGGTGGGTATAATGAGGACCCAGATTGTTGGGGAAAAGAGGCTGACTCTAAACTGCTCAGAGAGGGCTGTAAAGCACTGTGAAGCGGTACATAAGTCTAAGTGCTATTGCTAGTCCTTCCTTCCTTCCTTCCTTCCTTCCTTCCTTCCTTCCTTCCTTCCTTCCTTCCTTCCTTCCTTCCTTCCTTCCTTCCTTCCCTCCCTCCCTCCTTTCCCAGTGATTAGAATGCAGGGTTGCAGGCTAACTCTGCCAACTGCAACCAGTTCGATCCTGACCGGCTCAAGGGTGACTCAGCCTTCCATCCTTCCAAGGTCAGTAAAAACGAGGACCCAGATTGTTGGGGGCAAGAGGCTGATTCTGTAAACCGCTTACAGAGGGCTATAAAAGCACTGTGAAGTGGTATATAAGTCTAAGGGCTACTGCTATTACTATTTTCCTTCCTTCCTTCCTTCCTTCCTTCCTTCCTTCCTTCCTTCCTTCCTTCCTTCCTTCCTTCCTTCCTTCCTTCCTCTCTCCCTTCCTTCCTTCCTCCCTTCCTCCCTTCCTCCCTCCCTCCCTCCCTTCTTTCCTTCCTTCCTTCCTTCCTTCCTTCCTTCCCCTCCCTCCCTCCTTCCCTCCCTCCCTCTCCCCCTCCCTTCCTTGTACAGTTTTATACCAGATTGTGTTTAGGAAGAGTTTTGAACCTGTTTGAAGACTAACTTTGCTCTGGAAATCTTTTCCGGAGATTAGATTGATAAGCGCAGAGCACACGGCTTTGAAAAAGCGGCTTCTCTTTTTAATTCAGTTTAAGGTCATGAAACGTTTTTTCTAACCTCCTTATCTTTACAGAGGTTGATTTCAAATATCATTACTTCTGCTCTCTTTTTCTTTCCCCTTTGATAGATTTGTTTGCTGTGGCACAGATTCAACGTTTTTAAAGCTTCATTCAGCTAAGGGAATATTATTCAGAGGTGAAAAGGCACCTCATTGGCAATTATATAAATAACTAATGTGTATATATATATATATATATATATATATATATATATATATATATATATATATATATATATATATATATATATATATATATATATATATATATATATATATATATGTATCTTTTCTGAGGTTTTCGCGGGTGTTTGTATGTAGGTCTTTAGTTATTTGGGTTTTCTCCCGCGTAAAATTGGAAGTGTCTTGGCGATGTTTCAATGAAGTCTCATTCGTCATCTTCAGGCTTCAGCTTCGTGCTTCTGCTTGCTCCCAGAAGCACGAAGCTGGAAAACGACGACATGAGACTTCATTGAAACATCGCCAAGACAAATATATTTGCAGTAGCTGGCTGTGTTTGTACCTGTTGTTTTACGCTGTTAATGTATTTGTGTTACTGAAATTGTGAAACTTGCATTCACTACTTTGAGGGTGCTAATGAGGTTAGAAAGAAGAACAGAAACCAACCAAACAAACTGTCAGCATAAAGCTGCCTACCATCAGAGCCAAGTCTGGCAGATTTCGCCTTTGGCGACACTCTGTAAACTGGATGCCATCTACTTAAATTTGCACAAGGTTTGAGAATTGTGACTTGCAACAACTTGTACACAATGGCTCCTCCCCTTCCTTTTCCCTTTTTTTCTCCCTCCCTCCCTCCCTCTCTCCTTCCTTCCTTCCTTCCTTCTTTCTGTCAGGCCTGGAAGCCGTACTAGGCCTTAGGGTTCCAGACGCTGCCACATTTCTCCCCTGAGGGGAAGAAGGGGGGCTGAGGGGTATGGTAACATTCTTCAAGCGGTCAAGGTCGGATGGTGTTCACATCTGCAGGAAGAGTGGCAAGAAGATATTCGAATGAACTGGGAGAACGTGGGACCATGTGACCAGCAA
Organism: Ahaetulla prasina; assembly: GCF_028640845.1. Taxonomy (NCBI): domain Eukaryota; kingdom Metazoa; phylum Chordata; class Lepidosauria; order Squamata; family Colubridae; genus Ahaetulla; species Ahaetulla prasina. The sequence goes on from NC_080546.1 coordinate 90,061,211, forward strand.
AGGGGTCAGGGGGGTGGGACTCTTGGGGTTTGTATAACTGGGAAAAGAATCCGGAAGTTTCAGTTTTGGAATTTCACTCATCGTCTGCCAGTTTCCTCATGCTAGTAAAGAACTCTGAAAGACAATGGCTTCTGAGTTTTTTTTATGCATAAGAGGTTTTTCTGGAACCCTGACATTTCCTCCCTCCCTCCCTCCCACCTATCTTCTTTTTTCCATCCTTCCTCTCTCCTTTCTTTCTTCCTCCCTTCCTCCCTCCCTCCCTCCCCCCTTTCCTCCCTCCCTCCCTCCCTCCCACCTATCTTCTTTTCTCCATCCTCCCTCTCTCCTTCCTTTCCTTCCTCCCACCTTTCTTCTTTTTCCCCTCCTTCCTCCTTCCCTCCTTCCTTCCCTCCTTCCCCCCTCCCTCCTATCTTCTTTTCCCTCCTCCCTCTTCTTTCCTCCTTTTTCCTTCCTTCCTTCCTTCCATCTTTCCTTCTTTCCTCCCTCCCTCCCTCCCTCCCTCCCTCCCACCTATCTTCTTTTCTCCATCCTCCCTCCCTCCTTCCTTTCCTCCCTCCCTCCTTCCTTTCCTTCCTCCCACCTTTCTTCTTTTCCCCCTCCTTCTCTCCTTCCTTCCTTCCTTTCCTTCCTCCCTCCCTCCTATCTTCTTTTTCCTCCCTCCCTCTCCTTCCCGCCTCCTTTTTCCTTCCTTCCTTCCTTCCTTCCTTCCTTCCTTCCTTCCTTCCTTCCTTCCTTCCATCTTTCCTTTTTCCTCCTCCTCCTTCCTTCCTTCCACCTATCTTCTTTTCCTCCTCCTCTCTTTACTTTCTCTCTCCCTCCTTCCTATCTTCTTTTTTCCTTCCTCCTTCTCTTCTTCCTTCCTTCCTTCCTTCCTTCTTTCCTTCCTTTCTTCTTTGCCCCGTCCCTCACATCTTCCTCCTTCCCAACCATCTCCCTTCCTCCTTCCCTTCTTCCTTCCTTCCTTCCTTCTTTCCTTCCTTTCTTCTTTCCCCCCTCCCTCACATCTTCCTCCTTCCCAACCAACCATCTTCCTTCCTCCTTCCCTTCCTTTCTCTTATTCCAACCATCTTCTATGGTTTGTAAATGATCAAAATTCAGATGGTTGACAACTGGACTCACTTTTATGACGGACACAGTGTCCCAGGGTCACGTGATCCCCTTTTGCAGCTTTCCGGCAATGGGGAAAGCCAGATTCCCTTAAGTACGGTGGGACTAATTGAAGACCTGTGGCAATTCGCTTAACGACGGTGGCAAGGAAGGTCCTAAAATGAGGGCAGAACTCCCTTAACAAATCTCTTGCTTAACCACAGGAACTTTCGAGCTTCATGGAAGTCGTACGTCAAGGACCTCCTGTAATGGAAATCTCTCTCTTTCTCTCTCTCTCTCTCTCTCTCTCTCTCATCTCTCTGTCTCTCTCATCTCTCTCTCTCTCTCATCTCTCTCTCATATCTCTCTCATGTCTCTCTCTCTCATCTCTCTCTCTCTCTATCCCCTCTCTCTCTTTCATCTCTTTCTCTCTCTCTCTCTCATCTCTCTCTCTCTGTGTCTAGTTCTCTCTCTCATCTCTGTCTTTTTCTCTCTCTCATCTCTCTCTCTCTCTCATCTCTCTCTCATATCTCTCTCATGTCTCTCTCTCTCATCTCTCTCTCTCTCTATCCCCTCTCTCTCTTTCATCTCTTTCTCTCTCTCTCTCTCTCATCTCTCTCTCTCTGTGTCATCTCTCTCTCTCTCTCATCTCTCTCTCTCTGTGTCATCTCTCTCTCTGTGTCATCTCTCTCTCATCTCTCTCTCATCTCTCTCTCTCTCATCTCTCTCTCTATATATATATATATCATTCTCTCTCTATCACCTCTCTCTCTCTCTATCTCCTCTCTCTCTTTCATCTCTTTCTCTCTCTCTCTCTATCATCTCTCTCTTTGTCTCTCTCTCTCTCTTTCTGTTTTATGTTTGCAGTTATCGTCTGTTTTGGAAAACGGGCGCATCGTCATTTACACCACCAGCCTCCGGGTCGTGAGAACCACTTTCGAAAGATGCGAATTAGTTCGGAAGATCTTCCAAAACCACCGGGTGAAATTTGAAGAGAAAAACATTGCGTTGAACGGAGACTACGGGAAGGAACTCGGCGAGAGGTGCCGAAAGCTGGGAGAAACTCCCTTGGTCCCCGCTGCCTTCATCGAAGGCCAGTATCTGGGGGTAAGTAAGTGCCTTATTGAGCCATTGTCGAGTTTACGCATTTCTCCCTGCAGATTTTAAATCTGAAAGCGTGAGAAACCACAGGGATGCACGCAGGAGAAAGAGAAAGCAATGAGAGGTGGTCCTTGGCTTAGGGCCCAAAATGAGACGTTTGGCGGGTGAGCTGTGTCCCATGGTAAGACTTTTCTTGCCGCTGTCATTAAGTGAATCATTGCAGTGGTTAAGTTAGTAACTCAGTTGTTAAGTGAATCCAGCTTCGCCCCGTTGACTTTGCTTCTCAGGTGGTCACAAAAGTGGATCACGTGACTCCGGGACTCTGCAAACGGTCATAAGTGTGAGTCAGTTGCCACGCGTCTGAATTTTGACCACATGATCCTGGGGATGGCTGCAACGGTCATAAGTGTGAAAAATGCTCATCAATATATATTTGAAATGTGTAAAATTGAAACGGTCCAGGCCACACAAAGATGAGACGTAAAGATTCTAAATTTTGATCCTAAACACGTAAAATGGGAATTACTTTTCCAGAAGTCTGCTCGCAATCAGAATTAAAGTTGTGTTTAATCTCACTGTTCAATGCGGATTCTCCTGTGCAACTATTCCTGTGGTCCAAAACGGGTTTCGTAATAACAGAGTTGGAAGGGACCTTGGAGGTCTTCTAGTCCAACCCCCTGCCCAGGCAGGAAACCCTACACCATTTCAGACAAATGGTTATCCAACATCATCTTAAAAATTTCTAGTGTTGGAGCATTCACAACTTCGGCAGGCAAGTCGTTCCACTTATTGATTGTTCTAACGGTTCTAAATTTCTCCTTAGTTCTAAGTTGCTTCTTTCCTTGATCAGTTTCCATCCGTTGCTTCTTGTCCTGCCTTCAAGTGCTTTGAAGAATAGTTTGACTCCCTCTTCTTTGTGGCAACCCCTGAGATATTGGAAGGCTAGTATCATGTCTCCCCTAGTCCTTCTTTTCATTAAACTAGGCATACCCAGTTCCTGCAACCGTTCTTCATATGTTTTAGCCTCCAGTCCCCTAATCATCTTTGTTGCTCTTCTTATTTTATTTATTTGAGGTTTGCTGCATGCATATAATTTCAGAAACAAGCAAACAAAAAAAAAAAACAGGAATGTTGTTTTCCTCTCTATACTTCAAAGTTGTGAGTTGCGCATAGTGAAATTAGGGGTGAAAGCTAGCCTAGCTTTTTCTTCAGAAAATCATCGAGCAAACGCCAGAGTTTGGAAGAAGAACGATGAATCCGATCACTATGTTACCACAGGTACTTCTCGACTTACGACCACAATAAATAACACAACAACACAATTCTGTCATTAAGTGAGACATTAAGTGAGTTTTGCCGCATTTTACGCGGTTAAGTGAACCACTGCAGTTATGAAGTTAGCAACCCGGTTGTTAAGTGAACCTGGCTTCGCCATACGTTTTCCAAAACAGATAATTTGTAAACACAAAATATTTTTAACGTTTAGGTAAGTCCTCGACTTATGACCGCAGTGGACTGCAAAATTTCTGTTGCTAAGCAAGACGTTCATTAAGTGAGTTTTGCTCCACTGTAGGACCTTCCTTGTCGCAGTTGCTAAGCGAATCACCGCGGGTTTTAAATTAGTAACCCGGTCGTTAAGTGAGCCTTAGCTCGTCAGAAGGTCGCCAAAGGGGATCACGTGACCCTGGGATACGGCGGCCGTCGTAAATATGAACCAGCTGCCAAACCTCTGAATTTTGCTCAATGCTGCAAAGATCGTAAGTTCGAAAACTGGTCCTAAGTCAGGGCCGTTGTAACTTTGAATGGTCGCTAAACGAATTGCCGTACGTCGAAGACTACCTGTAATATTAACTTCACTAAGATCTCCCCTAGGGGTAATGTTCGTCACCTGGATTTATTTATAAGACTAATAAAGGAAAGGTTAAAAAAAAAAAAAGGAGAGAAATTTTTGAAAGAAATAAACCTTTTCCGCCCCCTATCTTCTGCTGCCGTACCTGAAAACGAGTTGCGCCCTCTGCTGGGAAAAGAATATAACGTTTTTATTCCAAGTAAACTTGGTGGAAGGTTACATAAAAAGGGACTTGGGCTGAAATTGCTAAGAGGTTGGAGGGAGATGCAACGCAATTTCATACTCGACCGGTTTAGGGGAGGAGAGGTATTATTTAAAGACGACCCCGTTCAGAAAATAAGCTAAGCAGAGCTGTCCGTTTTCCCGTAAGAGGACGACCTGGCTGTAGATTCCAGGAAGGTTTCAGGAGAAGCTGAGGGTAGTCAGAGTGAGATATTAAAGATTCAAGCTGGAAAAGAAATACCGCCCAAGAAAAACATTGGGGAGGAGGTTTGAGGTTCCTCCCTCCTCTTCCTTCCTTCCTTCCTTCCTTCCTTCCTTCCTTCCTTCCTTCCTTCCTTCCTTCCTTCCTTCCCTCCTCCTCTTCCCCTTTTCCTCCCTCCCTCTTCCCCTCCCTCCCCTTTTCTTTCCTTCTTCCTTCCTTCCTTCTTTCCTTCACTCCCTCCCTCCCTCTCTCCCAACCATCTCCCTCCCTCCCTCCCTCCCTCTTTCCTCTTCTCCTTCCTTCCATCGTTCCTCCTCCCTCCCTCCCACCTCCCTCCTCTCTCCTCTTCCCCTTCCTTCCATCATTCCCTCCTCCCACCTCCCTCCCTCTCTCCTCTTCCCCTTCCTTCCTTCTTTCCTTCCCTCCTCCCTCTCTCCCAACCATCTTCCTTCCTCCCTCTCTCCTCTTCCCCTTCCTTCCATCGTTCCTTCCCTCCCTCCCTCCCACCTCCCTCCCTCTCTCCTCTTCCCCTTCCTTCCATCGTTCCCTCCCTCCCACCTCCCTCCCTCTCTCCTCTTCCCCTTCCTTCCATCGTTCCTTCCCTCCCTCCCACCTCCCTCCTCTCTCCTCTTCCCTTCCTTCCATCGTTCCTCCCTCCCTCCCACCTCCCTCCTCTCTCCTCTTCCTTCCTTCCATCGTTCCTCCTCCCTCCCACCTCCTCCTCTCTCCTCTTCCTTCCTTCCATCGTTCCTCCTCCCTCCCACCTCCCTCCTCTCTCCTCTTCCCTTCCTTCCTTCTTTCCTTCCTCCCTCCTCTCTCCCAACCATCTTCCTTCCTCCCTCCTCTCCTCTTCCCTTCCTTCCTCCTCCCTCCCTCCCACCTCCCTCCTCTCTCCTCTTCCTTCCTTCCCTCCATCCCTCCCTCCCACCTCCCTCCTCTCCTCTTCTCCTTCCTTCCATCGTTCCTCCTCTCTCTCTTCCTTCCTTCCTTCTTTCCTTCCTCCTCCTCTCTCCCAACCATCTTCCTTCCTCCTCTCTCTCTCTTCCCTTCCTTCCATCGTTCCTTCCTCCTCCCACCTCCCTCCCTCCTCTCCTCTTCCCTTCCTTCCATCGTTCCTCCTCCCACCTCCCTCCTCTCTCCTCTTCCCTTCCTTCCATCGTTCCTCCCTCCCACCTCCCTCCTCTCTCCTCTTCCCTTCCTTCCATCGTTCCTCCCTCCCTCCCACCTCCCTCTCCTCTTCCCTTCCTTCCATCGTTCCTCCTCCTCCCACCTCCCTCCTCTCCTCTTCCCTTCCTTCCATCGTTCCTCCTCCCTCCCACCTCCCTCCTCTCCTCTTCCCTTCCTTCCTTCTTTCCTTCCTCCCTCCTCTCTCCCAACCATCTTCCTTCCTCCTCTCTCCTCTTCCCTTCCTTCCTCCTCCTCCCTCCCACCTCCCTCCTCTCTCTTCCCTTCCTTCCCTCCATCCTCCCTCCCACCCCTCCTCTCTCCTCTTCTCCTTCCTTCCATCGTTCCCTCCCTCCCTCTCTCCCTCCCTCCCTTCCTCGGCCTCCTTAAATTGTAATTAATCTCAAGAGTTTCTGAAGTGAACATTAGGTGGCAGCTAAAATTCTAGTATCAAAAAGAAGAGGAGAAGGGGAGCTAGGAGGCATTTAGAAAAAATGCAGCACCGTGTTACATTTTTCAGAAGATCTGTCAGGGCTGAAAGAGGCCTGCAAAGAGGACAATCAAGGAGAATAGACGGGCACAATAGTTATTTGACAATAGTTATCTTTCCACTTACCAGCGGGAATAACCATCAAAGACAGATAATGACACATGCCTCTTATTGGAAAACACATCTAATTCTTTTTCTAGATGGGAAAATAATGGCGTCAAACAATAAACTCGGCTGCAAAGACTTTTGCTACCTGTGATTACTGAATCGAAAAAACAAACACGATCAGAAGAATTTTAAAAGCAATTATCAGGCAGAAAAACCGGAACTTGTTTCTTTTAACAGTGAAAGCAAGCATTTTAAAGGAGCCCAGCAGAGATAATGAACTTGAAAGAGAGGCTTTGATTCTCTTCGGCCAGGATTATTAGAAATAATATTTAATAAGATAAAAGCTTGGCTGATTTGATCCATCCCAGTCTAGATTTTCTGCCAAAGGAACACAGACCCAATGAGTAAGTTACGAAAAAGTTATATATATGTTTCTTTTACATACAAGATACACATCCATACACATCTAGTAAGAGAAGAGACAGCAAGAGAGAGAAGCTACAATTTCTCAATCAGAATAGAGGGACCTTGGAGGTCTTCTAGTCCGACCCCCTGCTCAAGCAGGAGATCCTCTACCATTTCAGACAAGTGGCTGTCTAGTCTCTTCTTAAAAGCCTCCAGTGATGAAGTACCCACAATTTCTGGTGGCAAACTGTTCCATTGGTTAATTGTCCTCACTTTTAGGAAGTTTCTCTTTAATTCCAAGTTGCTTCTCTCCTTGAGTCGTTTCCATCCATTGTTTCTTGTCCTGCCTTCAGGTGCTTTGGAGAATAATTTGACCCCCTCTTCTTTGTGGCAGCCCCTCAAATACTGGAATACTGCTATCATGTCCCCCCCGCCCAGTCCTTCTTTTCTCTAGACTAACCATACCCACTTCCTGCAACCATTCTTCATTTGTCACAAGGAATCTGTCAAAACAACAGCAAAACAAAACAGCAGAAGATAGAATAGAATAGAATTTTTTTATTGGCCATGTGTGATTGGAAACACAAGGAATTTGTCTTGGTGCATAGACTCTCAGTGTACATAAAAGAAAAGATACCTTCATCAATAGAGAAGAATAGAATAGAATAGAATAGAACAGAATAGAATAGAATAGAATAGAAATGAATTCTTTATTGGCCAAGTGTGATTGGACACACAAGGAATTTGTCTTGGTGCATAGACTCTCAGTGTACATAAAAGAAAAGATACCCTCATCAATAGAATAGGATAGAATAGAATAGAATAGAATAGAATAGAATAGAATAGAACAGAATAGAATAGAATAGAATAGAATAGAAATGAATTCTTTATTGGCCAAGTGTGATTGGACACACAAGGAATTTGTCTTGGTGCATAGACTCTCAGTGTACATAAAAGAAAAGATACCCTCATCAATAGAATAGGATAGAATAGAATAGAATAGAATAGAATAGAATAGAATAGAATAGAAATGAGTTCTTTATTGGCCAAGTGTGATTGGACACACAAGGAATTTGTCATGGTGCATAGGCTCTCAGTGTACATAAAAGAAAAGATACCCTCATCAATAGAATAGAATAGAATAGAATAGAATAGAATAGAATAGAATAGAATAGAATTCTTTATTGGCCACGTGTGATTGGACACCCAAGGAATTTGTCTTGGTGCATAGGCTCTCAGTGTACATAAAAGAAAAGATACCTTCATCAATAGAGAAGAATAGAATAGAATAGAATAGAATAGAATAGAATAGAATAGAATAGAATAGAATTCTTTATTGGCCAAGTGTGATTGGACATACAAGGAAATTGTCTTTGGTGCATAGGCTCTCAGTGTACATAAAAGAAAAGATACTTTCATCAAGAATCATAAGGTACAACACTTAATGATAGTCATAGGGTAGAAATAAGCAATCAAATCATATTAGGAAACAGTCAATATAAATCGTAAGGATACAAGCAACAAGGTTACAGTCATACAGTCATAAATGGAAGGAGAAATAGAATAGGAATAGGAATAGGAATAGGAATAGGAATAGGAATAGGAATAGAATAGAATAGAATTTTTTTATTGGCCATGTGTGATTGGACACACAAGGAATTTGTCTTGGTGCATAGACTCTCAGTGTACATAAAAGAAAAGATACCTTCATCAATAGAGAAGAATAGAATAGAATAGAATAGAACAGAATAGAATAGAATAGAATAGAAATGAATTCTTTATTGGCCAAGTGTGATTGGACACACAAGGAATTTGTCTTGGTGCATAGACTCTCAGTGTACATAAAAGAAAAGATACCCTCATCAATAGAATAGGATAGAATAGAATAGAATAGAATAGAATAGAATAGAATAGAATAGAACAGAATAGAATAGAATAGAATAGAATAGAAATGAATTCTTTATTGGCCAAGTGTGATTGGACACACAAGGAATTTGTCTTGGTGCATAGACTCTCAGTGTACATAAAAGAAAAGATACCCTCATCAATAGAATAGGATAGAATAGAATAGAATAGAATAGAATAGAATAGAATAGAATAGAAATGAGTTCTTTATTGGCCAAGTGTGATTGGACACACAAGGAATTTGTCATGGTGCATAGGCTCTCAGTGTACATAAAAGAAAAGATACCCTCATCAATAGAATAGAATAGAATAGAATAGAATAGAATAGAATAGAATAGAATAGAATTCTTTATTGGCCACGTGTGATTGGACACCCAAGGAATTTGTCTTGGTGCATAGGCTCTCAGTGTACATAAAAGAAAAGATACCTTCATCAATAGAGAAGAATAGAATAGAATAGAATAGAATAGAATAGAATAGAATAGAATAGAATAGAATAGAAATGAATTCTTTATTGGCCAAGTGTGATTGGACACACAAGGAATTTGTCATGGTGCATAGGCTCTCAGTGTACATAAAAGAAAAGATACTTTCATCAAGAATCATAAGGTACAACACTTAATGATAGTCATAGGGTAGAAATAAGCAATCAAATCATATTAGGAAACAGTCAATATAAATCGTAAGGATACAAGCAACAAGGTTACAGTCATACAGTCATAAATGGAAGGAGAAATAGAAATAGGAATAGGAATAGGAATAGGAATAGAAATAGGAATAGAATAGAATAGAATAGATTTTTTTTATTGTCCAAGTGTGATTGGACACACAAGGAATTTGTCTTGGTGCATAGGCTCTCAGTGTACATAAAAGAAAAGATACCTTCATCAATAGAATAGAATAGAATAGAATAGAATAGAATAGAATAGAATAGAATAGAATAGAATTTTATTGGCCAAGTGTGATTGGACACACAAGGAATTTGTCTTGGTGCATAGGCTCTCAGTGTACATAAAAGAAAAGATACCTTCATCAATAGAATAGAATAGAATAGAATAGAATAGAATAGAATAGAATAGAATTTTATTGGCCAAGTGTGATTGGACACACAAGGAATTTGTCTTGGTGCATAGGCTCTCAGTGTACATAAAAGAAAAGATACCTTCATGAATAGAATAGAATAGAATAGAATAGAATAGAATAGAATAGAATAGAATAGAATAGAATTTTATTGGCCAAGTGTGATTGGACACACAAGGAATTTGTCTTGGTGCATAGGCTCTCAGTGTACATAAAAGAAAAGATACCTTCATCAAGAATTCTAAGGTACAACACTTAATGATAGTCATAGGGGACAAATAAGCAATCAGGAACTGATCAATATCAATATAAATCGTAAGGATACAAGCAGCAAAGTTACAGTCATACTTTCAAGATTGAAAGTTGTTGGTCCTTCCAGGCAACCAGTGATGTTCTTGAGAACTTTGAACTGAAGGGAAGGCTCCACGTTTGAATTATTGGAAATACCTAGAGAAAAACCACGAGAGAATGACAGAGAACCAGATGGGGCTTGCTTATTAAACTTGCAATGACCCTGGTGGCTGTAATTTTTCTTATATCCACTGAAGCTTTAGGAGTGGCTGCTAACGCTTAGCTTCTGGGCTGCTGTGAGCAATTAAAAAGAAAAGAAAAATAACTTGGCCATCAGAAGCTGACGTAGCTACGAGGGGAAGCTAAGATGTTCAGAAGAGATGGCCCTACAATCCCAGCCAGCCAAGAACTTTCTAGATCTGGGGTCTCCAAACTTAGCGTTTGCTCATCTCTGGATCCTTGTTCAGATGCCCCTAACCATTGCTGGTGCTAAATTTCACATCACCTCCATACAACATAGAATAACAGGATCTGTTCTGTCCCCCCTCACCTCCGTCCGAGCGATGGCTTAATTAGCCGGCACTATCAGCTCTGGCAGCAAACTAGCGAGCGTCTGCCAAGTATCTCTATTATCTCCCTCGACGCCGATGAGTCACTCAGGAACAAACAGTACTTCAGCTCTTAGTTAAGCAGTTAATTTGCCTGCTACGAAGAGGCACAGCAGCACTTGCTGCCTTTATATCCTGTGGGGTGTGGCTCCATGACTCAGCACTTCCTAGGCCTGCCCCCTCCTGCTTCTGTTGTTCCTGCCTCTCCTGCCTACGGAACCTAGGGTCCAGCCAGGCCTGATTGCCATCAGCTGGGTCTGGAGCGTGGCCCGGGGGGGGGGAAGAGTCAGGGGATGTAGGCCTCATTATCTCCTCCACCTGGCCAGCCTCTGGCTCCTGGAGCTGAGCCAGGGAAGCCGGTGCTCCTGAGGTAAGTCCTGATGGCCCTTCCCCCTCACTTTCCAAGTCACTTTCTGGCAGGAGGCCTGGCTCGGGGGGTGCAGACACAACAGGATTTGAAGGGACCTTGGAGGTCTTGTAGTCCACCCAAATCAGCTAGCCGGTGCATGGATGCGCGCTGAAGCTGAGCTAGGGCAACGGTTCGCGTGCCCACAGATATGGCTCCATGTGCCACCTGTGGCAGGCATGCCATAGGTTTGCCTTCATGGCAATATACCATAACAGCAGTAGCACTTAGACTTATATACCACTTCACGGTGCTTTACAGCCTGTTGTGTCCCACCCCCACTCCGACGAACGAGTCAAGGAAGTCCGTAACAGACGTGGCAACGAATCCTCTGCAGCTTGCCAAATTCCTTCAAGGTTTATCAGGGCAGGCAGGAGTCCAAGTTGTGGCTTCAGCGATAGAGTCCAATATCAGCAAACTAGAAGAGACTTTGCTTGACTCAAGGTTGGAATGCCAAAAGCAGGTCCTTTATATAGGCTGTGGAGTGTGGCTCCATGACTCAACATTTACCCAGGCCTGCCCCACCCTTCCTTCTGCTGGCGTCGCCTCTCAGATCTCCAGAATCAAGGGTTCACCTACTCTGAATTGTTTTCAGCTGGATCTGCTGTCCGTAATTCCACTATCTGGCTGGCTTTCTGCTCTGAAGGCTGAGCCAAAGGAACACACGCTGGATGAGTGAGGTTTATGGGGCTTGTCCTTTCACTCCTTGAATCCTCTCCGGGGATGGGGCCAGGGCTGGGGGCTGAAGTCATGACAGGCCGTTCATCTTCATTATCAGACTCGGAGTCTGATAAAAGGCCCGGTTGGAGACGGGAGGGGCCCGGCTGAGGAGAGGAGGGAGGACGAGTCACAACACAGCCCTCCCTAAGCGGTTTACAGAGTCAGCCTCTTGCCCCCCAACAATCTGGGTCCTCATTTTACCAACCTCAGAAGGACGGAAGGCTGAGTCAGCCTTGAACCTGGTGAGATTTGAACTGCCAAACGGCTGGCAGCCGGGAGTCAGCAGAAGTAGCCTGCAGTACTGCACTAACCACCGCGCCGCTGCGCCACTCAGGTATAGTTCTTGTCTTACAACAGTTCATTTAGTGACTGTTTGAAGTCACAACAGAACTGAAAAAAGTGACTTAAGAGCATGTTGCGCACTTCTGACCAATGCAGGTGATAGACATTCGAATGCTTGACAACTGACTCACACTTATGACGGTTGCAGTGTCCCCGGGGTCATGTGATCCTCTTTTGTGACCTCCTGACAAGCAATGGGGAAGCCAGAGTCACTTAACAATCGTGTGACTAACTTTAACAACTGCAGGGAGGCCCTTAACAAATTCACTTAACAAACGTGGCAAGAAAACTCTTAAAATCGGACAAAACTCATTTAACCCCCTTCTCACTTAGCAACACCAATTCCGGGCTCAATTGCGGCCGTAACTCGAGGACTACCTGTCTATGAAGAAATTAAAAAGTACCTTTTAACTCTATTTATATAGGAAGGCATATTTAGTAAAGCAAGAAGTACATTTGGCAATGGCCGCGTCGTACTATTTAGACAAACGTTATTTGTTCAGCGAGCTTGAGTTAGTACAACTGAAAAGGTGTGATTTATGCCAATACGTTTTGCAAAAAGAGAGTTTCTCCTTTTAGAATAGAATAGAATAGAATTTTTATTGGCCAAGTGTGGTTGGACACACAAGGAATTTGTCTTGGTGCATACGCTCTCAGTGTACATAAAAGAAAAGATACGTTCATCAAGGTACAACACTTACAACACAATTGATGGTCAATATATCAATATAAATCATAAGGATTGCCAGCAACAAAGTTACAGTCATACAGTCATAAGTGGAAAGAGATTGGCGATGGGAACTATGAGAAGATTAATAGTAGTGCAGATTCAGTAAATAGTTTGACAGCGTTGATGGAATTATTTGTTTAGCAGAGTGATGGCCTTCGGGAAAAAACTGTTCTTGTGTCTAGTTGTTCTGGTGTGCAGTGCTCTATAGCTGCTTTTGAGGGTAGGAGTTGAAACAGTTTATGTCCAGGATGCGAGGGATCTGCAAATATTTTCACGGCCCTCTTCTTGATTCGTGCAGTATACAGGTCCTCAATGGAAGGCAGGTTGGTAGCAATTATTTTTTCTGCAGTTCTAATTATCCTCTGAAGTCTGTGTTTTTCTTGTTGGGTTGCAGAACCGAACCAGACAGTTATAGAGGTGCAAATGACAGACTCAATAATTCCTCTGTAGAACTGAATCAGCAGCTCCTTGGGCAGTTTGAGCTTACTGAGTTTTCTCTGTTCAATTCTCAAAAGTAACCATCGTCCACCTTTCTCTTTCTCTCTCTGTGTCTTACTCTCACACACAGTCACGTTGTGGCCCGCCAGATGGGCGAGATTTGGACAATGAGGAGGTTGGGGAAGAACTTGGGCCAGTTCTGGAATCAGGGGAAGATTTGCACGGACGCAGAGATAGAGCCAGGGCCATCCGACATTTCCCAGCCATTGGAGAGGCAGCTGCCTTTGGAGGCTGAGCTGAGTGAGGAGGAAGAACAGCTGGGGCCTGTTCCAGATGCACGTATGCACAGAGCAGTTAGGAGAGGTGAACAACGGGGGACAAGGAGTCAACTCGGGAAGCAAAGCACATGTGGAAGCTGAATGGCCCCTCCCTGGCTAGGGAATAAATAAATAGAATAAATAGAAGGAGAGGGGGAATGGTTGTCGTAGGAGACAACCGTTCGTATTTCTGAAGATTTTGCTCATTGAGTTTCATGCTGCTTGCCAGAAATTTGCAGCTTTTTAGCTGGGAGTTCATGGTCTGGCAATTATTGCAATTAACTGATAAAGTCTGTTGCTGCATTTAACTCCTTGCAGGATTCAGGCTTGGACTTTTCGGTATGTGAATGCCATTAATTCCCAGGAGATAAATCAAGAGAGGTCTTTCGTTGCCAAGAGTTTGTTTCTTGCTTTTTTTTTAAATTTACATTTATATCCCGCCCTTCTCCGAAGACTCAGGGCGGCTTACAATGTGTAAGGCAATAGTCTCATTCTATTTGTATATTTTTACAAAGTCAACTTATTGCCCCCCCAACAATCTGGGTCCTCATTTTACCTACCTTATAAAGGATGCCTTCTTTTGCCTTCTGCTAAGGCTGGGTCAGAACACGTAGCCTCACCAACGCCAACTAAATAGTTTTTGCCTTTTTCCTTCTAGGGTGCTGAGAAAATTTTGTCAATGAACGAATCAGGAGAACTGCAGGACCTCTTAACCAAAATTGAGGTAATTAATGTGCTTAGCGAAAATCGATAGGGATGAAAACCACTCATTTCCATGTCACAAGAATGTGTCATTATATTGATCCAAATATATACAAAAGGCCCGCTTAGTTCCTCCAGACAAATCTTTACTAAAATATTTAAAGATTTTTTACCCTTTGTGTTCTAATTGCTAAGGCTATTTGCCTTAAAATGATAGACTATTGAATTCTCCTGTGGATGGGTAAGAATATAGGCGCATAGACCCATTATGCTGGGGATCCGTGGGAGAATTCTGGGAGTTAACCATTAGTTAATATAATATAATGACACATTTCAACTGGGAAGCTGTGAGCATCCCAGATCCAGCTAAATCCAAAAATGTTAGAGAATTCTTGGAAACCTGGCCAGCATACAAATTGGCCATCAACGGGCACATAGAGATAAACCACATTTGCACCCTATTCAAAAGTGACAGTCAAAAAGGAAACAGAAAGACCAAAATACCTCCTCAACACCCAGATAAGCAGAAGTGAACATCAAGATCAGCACTAGAACAACAGGTAAGCCATAAAGAAACAGCCCAATCAAGGAATCACCAAGAACATTCCTAGCAAACCCCTAGATTATAAAATTAGAGGGAACCGTACTCCTTTCTACGACTGATGAAGTTACCTGGTTTGTTACTGAAATGTATGCAAGAAAGCCACCAAACTCAGAGAGTACCAAGAACTCAACTATCCTCCTCCTCCTCCTCCTCCTCCTCTTCCTCCTCCTCCTCCTCCTCTTCCTCCTCCTCCTCCTCCTCCTCCTCTCCAAAAATCTCATTCCCTTCTAGCACTGATGATGTCACCATGGTTAATGAAATCTCTGCAGGAGAACAACAAAGTTCAGAGAGCATGAAGGACCGCACCATTTTTTTGTGGGGAGGGGCTTGAAGTCCATCCATCTTAAAGTTGCTAGGGTTGAGGATCATGGTTCTAACACGGGGGAAAATGCTACTGGTTTGCACCAGTTCGGGAGAACCTTAGTAATAAAAGCTATCAGTTCGGGCAAACCAGTAGTAAAAAAACAACAACTACCGGTTCGTCTGAACCGGTATTTCAGATGATCAGCTGTGCCGCGTGATTTGCATTCGCTAGACAGCAGGCTCTCTAGCAAATCTAAATAATGCAGCACAGCTGTTCTCCCCTTGCTGTTTTCCTTACCTTCTGAAGCCTCCTTTTCCCACGTGAAGCACGCGTCTGGCGCGCACTGTGCATGCGCAGCTCCCGGTTTGGGCTGGATCGCCTGATCTGGTAGCGATAGCGGCGGGTGCTTTGGAGAACCGGTAGCAAAAATCCCTGCCTCCTCCATGCCCAGCTGAGCTGCGTGATCATCAGAGGTTTTTTTTTTTTTTAACTTTTAAAAGCATTTTTCCTTCAGCCAAAAAAATGCTTTTAAAAATAATAAAAAAAAAGAACCTCTGATGATCGCGCGGCTCAGCTGGGATCATCAGAACCCTTTAAAAGCATTTTTTCTACAACCTCTTTGGCCGAAGAGGTTGTAAAAAAAATGCTTTTAAAAGGCTCCTCTGACGATCCCAGCTGAGTTGCCTGATCGTCAGAGGCTTTTTTTTCTTTTAAAGGCAAAAAAAAAATGCTTTTAAAAGAAAAGAAAAGCCTCTGACTTTTCGTCAGAGCCTTTTAAAAGCATTTTTTTACAACCTCTTCGGCTGAAGAGGTTGTAGAAAAAATGCTTTTAAAAGTAAAAAAAAACGCACAAAAGTTGGCCACACCCACCCAGTCACATTACAACACCACCACCAAGCCACGCCCACAGAACCGGTAGTAAGAAATTTTACATTTCACTACTGGTGGGCAGCGAACCAGTGACAAACCATGCAGATTTCACCACCGGTCTAATGCCACTAATAGATGTCATTGTTCTTTTTTTTCCTCCCGTTTCTGTAGAGAGTTCAACACCCCCACGAGTGCCTCTCCTGTGGGGGCTTTGGTTTCCTTCCGTGCTTAATGTGCCATGGGAGCAAGATGTCCATGTTCCGGAACCGTTTTACAGACTCCTTCAAAGCCCTAAGGTGCACCGCCTGCAACGAGAACGGCTTGCAACGTTGCCAGAACTGCACGAGCTGAGAACGGCCTGCGCCTCCCACGCGCAACCCAAACAACCCACACGCACAACCTCATTTTGTTATGACCGCAGAGCCGTTTGTGATGCTCTATTTCTTTTTTAAATTAAAAGGCCACCATGTTTATTTAGTTGAATCAGTTCTGCTCATTTGTAATATCTATCTATCTATCTATCTATCTATCTATCTATCTATCTATCTATCTATCTATCTATCTATCTATCTATCTATCTATGTAGGTTTGGTTATTCGGGTTTTCTCCCGGGTAAAATTGGAAGTGTCTTGGTGATGTTTCGATGAAGTCTCATTCGTCATCTTCAGGCTTCAGCTTTGTGCTTCTGGGAGCAAGAAGCACGAAGCTGAAGCCTGTAGATGACGAATGAGACTTCGTCGAAACGTCACCAAGACACTTCCAATTTTACACGGGAGAAAACCCGAATAACCAAAGACCTACATACAAACACCCGCGAAAACCTCAGAAAACAAATATATATATAAGGGTCCAGAGTGGCGCAGGCTGCTAAACAGCCTGTTATTAACAACAGCTGCCTGCAATTATTGCAGGTTCAAGTCCCACCAGGCTCAAGGTTGACTCAGCCTTCCATCCTTTATAAGGTAGGTAAAATGAGGACCCAGATTGTTGGGGGCAATAAGTTGACTTTGTATATAATATACAAATAGGATGAAGACTATTGCTTAACATAGTGTAAGCCGCCCTGAGTCTTCGGAGAAGGGCGGGGTATAAATGTAAATAAATAAATAAATAAATAAATAATATATATAAAATATATATGTTAACATGCAGCAAACTGACACCCACCATGAAGATGTAGCATGACCACGAACGCGAAGCCAAACAACAGCAATGCAGCTCACCAACTCAAATCCCCTTGCAACTCAGACCAACCTGAGACAACCAAGCCCCCACCAAACAGAACATATCCCCATCCAATCAGAGCACAGCCAACCTCACCATCCAATCAGAGCACAGCCAAACCCCCAACCAATCAGAACACACCTCCACCCAATCAGAACACAGCCAAGCTCCCAACCAATCAGTTCAAACCCCCACTAGCAGTTAAAAGGAAGAAACAGCTGCGATCACACATTTCTCCTAGAAGCACGAAGCTGTAAACACCCAGCCTGAAGATGATGAATGAGACTTCGTCGAAACATCACCAAGACACTTCCAATTTTATGCGGGAGAAAACCTGAATAACCAAAGACCTACATACAAACACCCGCAAAAGCCTCAGAATATATATATATATATATATATATATTAAGGGAGTCCACACTGAAGCAAATGAGAAGCCAAGGTTTTTATCTACAGTCAGTTACTCTGGGAATCCTGTACAGAGTTGGTCACCATTGGCTTGGTGTTTATAATAAATTAAAAATATTATATATATTCTGAGCCAATTCCAAATTGGCTAGCGTGGTAGGAGTGAGTAGCAAATATTAATAATTAGTAAGTTAAGGGAAGAAAGCTGGTTTGGTGTAGTGGTTAAGGCATCAGACTAGGAACTAGGAGACTGTAAGTTCTAGTCCCACCTTAGTCATGAAAGCTGATCAGATGACTTTGGAGTCTGGATGAATCAACGAGGAGATGGGAAGTTCTAGTCCCACCTGAGCCATGAAAGCTGACTGGATGACTTTGGGCCAATCACCAGGTGACGGGGAGTTCTAGTCCCACCTTAGCCATGAAAGCTGACTGGATGACTTTGGGCCAATCACCAGGTGACGGAATTGTAGTCCCACCTTAGGCATGAAAGCTGACTGGATGACTTTGGGTCAATCACCAGGTGACAGGGAGTTCTAGTCCCACCTTAGGCATGAAAGCTGACTGGATGACTTTGGGCCAATCACCAGGTGACGGGGAGTTCTAGTCCCACCTTAGCCATGAAAGCTGACTGGATGACTTTGGGCCAATCACCAGGTGACGGGGAGTTCTAGTCCCACCTTAGCCATGAAAGCTGACTGGATGACTTTGGGCCAATCACCAGGTGATGGGGAGTTCTAGTCCCACCTTAGGCATGAAAGCTGACTGGATGACTTTGGGCCAATCACCAGGTGACGGGGAGTTCTAGTCCCACCTGAGCCATGAAAGCTGACTGGATGACTTTGGGCCATTTTTTTTTTTATTACATTTTTATACCGCCCTTCTCCCAAAGGACTCAGGGCGGTGTACAGCCAGAATAAAAACAAAGATATATACAATTTAAAACAACATTTAAAAAGAGCAAATTTTAGAGGCTGATTATTAAAATTTAAGTTAAAAAGTTAAAAATATTAAAACCCAATTAAAATACATCACTAATTATGCCAGTCCCTCGCTTTAATGAATAAATATGTTTTGAGCTCACGACGGAAGGTCCGAAGATCAGGCACTTGACGCAGGCCGGGGGGAAGTTCGTTCCAGAGCGTCACTGCCCCCACAGAGAAGGCCCTACTCCTGGGGGCCGCCAGCCGACACTGTTTGGCAGACGGCACCCTGAGGAGACCTCTCTGTGCGGCGTCTGGTCGATGGGAGGCAAAGGGTAACAGCAGGCGGTCTCGTAAGTACCGGGTCCTAAGCCATGGGCGCTTTAAAGATAGTTACCAAAATCTTGAAGCGCACCGAAGACCACAGGAAGCCAGTGCAAGCTACGGAGCAGCGATGTCACGTGGGAGCCACGGCGGCTCCGTTACTACTCGCGCAGCCGCATTCTGGACTAACTGCAGCCTCCGGGTGCACCTCAAGGGCAGCCCCATGTAGAGAGCATTGCAATAATCCAGCCTAGGCGTAACCAGGCGTGGTGACCGTGCATAAGGCATCCCGATCAAGGAAGGGACGCAACTGGCGAACCAGGCGAACCTGGTAAAAGGCCCTCCTGGCGACGCCCGCCAGGTGTTCATCAAAAGACAGCCGTCCATCCAGGAGGACGCCCAAGTTGCGAACCACCTCCTTTGGGGCCACTAACTCGCCCCCAACAGTCAGCTCCGGATGCAGCTGATTGTACCGGGATGCCGGCATCCACAGCCACTCCGTCTTGGAGGGATTGAGCTTGAGTCTGTTTCTCTCCATCCAGACCCGTACAGCTTCCAGGCACCGGGACAGCACTTCGACCGCTTCGTTGGGGTGGTCCGGGGTGGAGAAGTACAGCTGAGTATCATCAGCGTACAGATGATAACTCACCCCGAAACCACTGATGACCTCACCCAGCGGCTTCATATAGATGTTGAACAGGGTAGGCGAGAGAATCAACCCCTGAGGCACCCCACAAGTGAGGCGCCTCGAGGACGACCTCTGCCCCCCTGTCAACACCGTCTGCGACCGGTCAGAGAGATAGGAGGAGAACCACCGATAAACGGTGCCCCCCACTCCCAATCCCTCCAACCGGCGCAGCAGGATACCATGGTGACGGGGAGTTCTAGTCCCACCTGAGCCATGAAAGCTGACTGGATGACTTTGGGCCAATCACCAGGTGACAGGGAATTGTAGTCCTACCTTAGGCATGAAAGCTGACTGGATGACTTTGGGCCAATCACCAGGTGACGGGGAGTTCTAGTCCCACCTTAGCCATGAAAGCTGACTGGATGACTTTGGGCCAATCACCAGGACGTAATGAGTTTGTGCCGCCTTAGGCACAAAAGTCAGCTGGGTGACCTTGGGCCAGTCACTTTCTCTTAGCCCTAGGAAGCCAACAATGGTAAACCGCTCCAGAAGTCTTGCCAGGAAATCTTCATAGACTTGGAGGGATTGACTGGAAGGGCTTATGACTATCTCCCATGGCCAACTCATCTTGGCCAACTCATTGCAGGACAAGCATTGCACTAATATCGAAGAAATGGTGGAATAGAATCATTAAAGGAAGGATACCAAAGGAGGGATGGAATGAAACATGAATGGCAAAAATTAAAATAATTTTTATTCATTTTAAATAATTGAAGAGAATTGTTAAGTTGTCCCGCAAGAAATTGCCTCACGGTCAGTTGGCCGCAGTGAGTTTTCCGCGACGAGTTGCCTGTGGTAAATTGTCCCATTCCCTGACTTGACATGTGTAGGCATCTACATGTGCCTACACATGTGTGCGCACAAGACAAAAAAGTAGGAATGATTCCATGGATGGAAATCTTGAAAGGCGTCAATTTGGAAGGAGAAGTTCCGAAAAATGAGGGAATCAAGGTCAAAACAAATGAAAGAGAAGGAAAACCGGTTCGGACCGGTTCGCCCAAACTGGTAGCAGATATTGTGGGTGGGCCTGCCCACCTGCCCCGACTCTATGGTGTCCTATTTAGCCATGTTTTCGAGGCCGGGCGCATGCACGGAACCTGCACATGTGAACAAAGCACACGCACGGAAGGTGCACGCACACGAAGTGAGTGTGTGCCCAGCAAACCGGTGGTAACAATATCTGAAACTCACTGTTGAGAGGTACCTGATAAAACCAGTGTGGTGGCACAAAGAGCTCTTCGTTAAAATGAGATTCTAACAGGGGTGGAAATGCTCCCGGTTCAGACCGGATCGCCCGAACTGGAAGCGATGGTGGTGGGTGGTTCAGAGAACCGGTAGCAAAAATCCCTGCCCCCACCCATTCCCAGCTGAGCTGCGCGATCATCAGTGGGTTTTTTTTCCTTTTAAAAGCATTTTTTCTTCGGCCGAAAAAATGCTTTTAAAAGTAAAAAAAAAACACCTCCAATGATCGCACGGCTCAGCTAGGATCGTCAGAGCCTTTTAAAAGCATTTTTTCTACAACCTCTTTGGCCGAAGAGGTTGTACAAAAAATGCTTTTAAAAGGCTCCTCTGACGATCCCAGCTGAGTTGCCTGATCGTCAGAGGCTTTTGTTTTCTTTTAAAGGCAAAAAAAAATGCTTTAAAAAAGAAAAGAAAAGCCTCTGACGATCAGGCAATTCAGCTGGGATCGTCAGAGGAGCCTTTTAAAAGCATTTTTTTAAACAACCTCTTCGGCTGAAGAGGTTGTAGAGAAAATGCTTTTAAAAGTAAAAAAAAAAAAAAAGTTGGCCATGTGTTGTGTCTTGCCCGCTCTCACAGCAGCCGGGGCCTTCTTATCTGCTCCCGAACACGGAGGAATGTATGCCTCCCGGTCCCAGCCCTGGCTCCATGCCCAAGCAGGCTGCAGAGGAGGGAGCATCCCCCGGCCCCAGCCCTGGCTCCATGCCCAGGCAAACGGAGCAGCTAGACCCCTCCCCCTCCTCCACAGCATGTGAGCCTGAGGAAAGTTTATTTCCAACAGCTGCTGATTGGAGTGACCCTCGCATCAGAAGACTGGATAGGCGGAGGCAATAGAAGGAAGGGAGGGGCAGGCCTTAATGAGTGCTGAGTGATGGAGCCACACCCCATGGCCTATATAAAGGATCTACTTTCTGGCAGTCTCTGAGTCAGGCAAAAGTCGAACTTATCTTGCTGAAGTCACTTACTGGTCTCCTGCCTGCTCTGAGGACTTTGCTAGGACTTTGGGCAGAGCTGCAGAGGCAAGCCTGATTCGGATTTCCCTGACCCGGCCGTCAGCGGAGGAGTGGGACACGACACCATGCCCACCCAGTCACATTACCCAACCCCACAAGCCACGCTGACAGAACCAGTTGTAACAAATTTTACATTTCACCCCTGGATTCTAAGTTTCAAAAACGGAAAGAGGGAAAGGTATCAAAAGCGGAACGTCTAAGAACAGACCCAAATCTGTAAGGGATGAGATCAGGAAAGGTAAGGCACACAGAATGAACTGAGCTTCGCAATGAACGCCAAAAAAAAAAAAGGGGGTTCTTTGGGGACGTGTGCTCCAAAATGGGGAGCTGAGGGGTGGGGCAGAAGAGAAATGCAGGTCGAAACAGGTAAGGGAACACCTAGCTGGATGGGAGACCTCTCGGGGTGCTAAGAGAACTGGTGGAGATCCATCTCGAAACTGCTGACTCTGAAACTCCTTTGAGTTGAGGGGAAGGGATAGAAGATCGTAGAAAAGCTAATAATATTCCAAAAAAAAGGAGAAGAGTGGACTCAGGAGACTACAGCCCCAAGACCTGAAAAAAATCCTAGAAAGTATCACCAAAAGCTGAATCTGCAAATACCTCAAAAAGAATGTGGTGATTGCTAGAAGCCAACACAGGTTTGTTAAAATCAGATGACTCCCTTCCTCCTTCCTTCCTTCCTTCCTTCCTTCCTTCCTTCCTTCCTTCCTTCCTTCCTTCCTTCCTTCCTTCCTTCCCTCCCTCCCTCCCTCCCTCCCTCCCTCCCTCCCTCCCTCCCTCCTTCCTTCCTTCCTTCCCTCCCTCCCTCCCTCCCTCCCTCCCTCCTTCCTTCCTTCCTTCCTTCCTTCCTTCCTTCCTTCCTTTCCCAACTGGTTAGAATTGCAAGCTAATTCTGCTGACTGCCAGCAGTTCGATCCTGACCAGCTCATGGATGACTCAGCCTTCCATCTTTCCCAAGGTGGGTAAAATGAGGATCCAGATTGTTGGGGGCAAGAGGCTGACTTTGTAAACAGCTTAGACACGGTTGTAAAACACTATGAAGCGGTATATAAGTGCTATTGCTATTGCCCTTCTTTCCTTTCCTTCTGTCTCCCTCCCTCCCTTCCCAGTGGTTAGAATGCAGTATTGCAGGCTGACTCTGCCCACAGCCAGGAGTTCGATCCTGACTGGCTCAAGGTTGATTCAGCTTTCCATCCTTCCGAGGTCGGTCAAATGAGGACCCAGGTTGTTGGGGGCAAGAGGCTGGCTCCATAAACCACTTAAAGAGGGCTGCAAAGCACTATAAAGTGGTATATAAGTCTAAGTGCTATTGCTAGTCCTTCCTTCCTTCCTTCCTTCCTTCCTTCCTTCCTTCCTTCCTTCCTTCCTTCCTTCCTTCCTTCCTTCCTTCCTTCTGTGGTGGCATAGTGGTTAGAATGCAGCATTGCAGGCTAACTCTGCCCAATGCCAGGAGTTCAATCTTGACCGGCTCAAGGTTGACTCAGCCGTCCAGCCTTTCCAAGTCAGTAAAATGAGGACCCAGATTGTTGGGGGCAAGAGGCTGACTCTGTAAACCAGTGGTGGGCTTCAATTTTGTTTACTATTGGTTCTGTGGGTGTGGCTTGGTGGGTGTGGCATGGCTTGGTGGGTGTGGCTTGGTGGGCGTGGCAGGGGAAGATACTGCAAAATCCCCATTTCCTCCCGATCAGCTGGGACTCGGGAGGCAGAGAATAGATGGGGGCGGGGCCAGTCAGAATTTTTACTACCGGTTCTCGGAACTACTCAAAATTTCCGCTACCGGTTCTTCAGAACTGGTCAGAACCTGCTGAAACCCACTTCTGCTGTAAACCACTTGGAGAGGACTGTAAAGGGCTATAAAGCACTGTGAAGAGGTATATAAATCGATGTGCTATTCCTAAAAACCAAACCAAACCAAAATCAATACTTCCTTCATCATTGCTAACGATGATGCATCGTTGCTCCGTCATTGCTAAAAAACAGACCCTTTTCCATAGCTGTTGGGTTTTATTAATGAGTAACCCTTCCTCTCCATCATCCTTCGCAAAATAATGACAGATGTTTTCATGCCGCTCACCACCGCAGGGAGACGGAGCCAATGCGTTGGTTCCGTCCCAGGCGCCTGATGGACCCGGAGAGGTTCCTGACGGAGCTTGGGCCGCTTCCTGAGGATCTTACCCACGGCACGACTGAAGAACTGGTTGCGGCCTGGGAACGGGCTGCGGCTGGGGCTTTGGACCGTGTCGCGCCTTTGCGGCCTCTGACCCGGCGTAGATCTCAATTGGCTCCCTGGTTTTCCGAGGAGCTGAGAGAGATGAAACGCCGGAGAAGACGCCTAGAGAGTGTTTGGAGGTCTAGCTGTTCCGAGGCTGATCGGACACTAGTGAGGTCCTTTACTAGGACCTACCTAGTGGCAATGAGGAGGCGGCGTCTCACGTTCCACCCTCATTGCATCGGCAGATAACCGCCCGGCCGCCCTGTTTCGGGTGACCCGTTCCCTCCTTCATCAAGAGGGACGGGATGACCCCTTGCAGGGACGAGCTGAGGAGTTTAACGGTTATCTATACGATAAAATCGTTCAGCTTCGGGATAGTTTGGACCAAGATTGCGATGATACAGCCGGGACGACAGAGACGCGTCTTGTTGAGGTTATTTGGGATGAGTTTGATTCTGTGGCTCCCGAGGACATGGACAGGTTGCTGGGGAGGTTACATGCAACTACATGTTTACTGGACCCGTGCCCTTCCTGGTTAGTGCTGGCTGCTCAGGAAGTGACACGAGGCTGGCTCCAGGGGATTATAAATGCTTCTTTGATGGAAGGGGTTTTCCCCGCCGCCTTGAAGGAGGCGGTGGTGAGACCTCTCCTCAAGAAGCCTTCCCTGGACCCAGCTATTTTGAGTAATTATCGTCCAGTCTCCAACCTTCGCTTTGTGGCGAAGGTTGTTGAAATGGTTGCATGGCAGCTCCCCCGGCACCTGGAGGAAACTGTCTATCTGGACCCGTTCCAGTCCGGCTTCCGACCCGGTTATAGCACGGAGACGGCTTTGGTCGCGTTGGTGGATGACCTCTGGAGGGCCAGGGACAGGGGTTGCTCCTCTGCCTTGGTCCTATTAGATCTCTCAGCGGCTTTCGATACCATCGACCATGGTATCCTGCTGCGCCGGTTGGAGGGATTGGGAGTGGGAGGCACCGTTTATCGATGGTTCTCCTATCTCTCTGACCGGTCGCAGACGGTGTTGACAGGGGGCAGAGGTCATCCGCGAGGCGCCTCACTTGTGGGGTGCCTCAGGGGTCAATTCTCTCGCCTACCCTGTTCAACATCTATATGAAGCCGCTGAGTGAGGTCATCAGTGGTTTCAGGGTGAGTTATCATCTGTAAGCTGATGATACTCAGCTGTACTTTTCCACCCCGGACCACTCCAACGATACGGTTGAAGTGCTGTCCCGGTGCCTGGAAGCTGTACAGGTCTGGATGGGGAGAAACAGCCTCAAGCTCAATCCCTCCAAGACGGAGTGGCTGTGGATGCCGGCATCCCGGTACAGTCAGCTGCATCCGCAGCTGACTGTTGGGGGTGAGTTAGTGGCCCCAAAGGAGGTGGTTCACAACTTGGGTGTCCTCCTGGATGGACAGCTGTCCTTCGGTGAACATCTGGCGGCCGTCTCCAGGAGGGCCTTTTACCAAGTTCGCTTGGTCCGCCAGTTGCGTCCCTTCCTTGATCGGGATGCCTTATGCACGGTCACTCACGCTCTGGTTACGTCTAGGCTGGATTATTGCAATGCTCTCTACATGGGGCTGCCCTTGAGGTGCACCCGGAGGCTGCAGTTAGTCCAGAATGCGGCTGCGCGAGTAGTAACGGGAGCCGCTCGTGGCTCCCACGTGACACCGCTGCTCCGTAGCTTGCACTGGCTTCCTGTGGTCTTCGGGTGCGCTTCAAGATTTTGGTAACTATCTTTAAAGCGCTCCATGGCTTAGGACCCGGTACTTACGAGACCGCCTGCTGTTACCTTTGCCTCCCACCGACCCGTACGCTCGCACAGAGAGGGTCTCCTCAGGGTGCCGTCCGCCAAACAGTGTCGGCTGGCGGCCCCCAGGAGTAGGGCCTTCTCTGTGGGGGCAGTGGCGCTCTGGAATGAACTTCCCCCCGGTCTGCGTCAAGTGCCCGATCTTCGGGCCTTCCGTCGTGAGCTCAAAACATATTTATTCATTAAAGCGGGACTGGCATAATTTAGTGATGTATTTTAATTGGGGTTTTAATATTTTTTAACTTTTTAATTTAAATTTTAATAATCGGCCTTTAAAATTTGCTCTTTTTAATTGTTGTTTTAAACTGTATATATCTTTGTTTTTACTTTGGCTGTACACCGCCCTGAGTCCTTCGGGAGAAGGGCGGTATAAAAATTTAATAAAATAATAATAAATAATAATAAGTATAATTTCTACCCGCTGCCTAAAAGCTAACTTTACTCACTTTGGATACGAGCACAAAAAGCGGTCAACAGGAAACATTTATGCCCTAAATAATTTAGACGGTGGGAAAATTTTGATTGCTTGGCTTAGTTTAAATAATTTACGGGACATACAAAAGAGGCTTGTCATCCTGAGACAGTTTCCATCGTGAAAAATTAGAGAAACAATCCTTTAAGCATCTCTTTCGCCCAATATCCCTTTTTCTCATCTGAGTGTTGAATTGGTAAACGATGATATATCAGGGGGGGGAGGGGAGAAGGGGGGGAGGGGGGAAGGAAGGTTTATGAAAAGGCCAATCTGGTGTAAAATGCTTCGGGCCTATCTTGAAAAATGGCTTTCAGACATGCTGAAAGATTTATGAAAACCCCCAACAAATTCTTACGGAAAACCTACACTGGCCCATTCTACATCGAGGCTTCACAGTTGGTCTTTTGAAGGAGACAATGGGTCTGCTCTGGTCTGCCAGAAGCCTGCGGAGCTGGCAGCGGAGTTAGGCAACGATGAGGCTGAGGAAGAGCGTGGGCCAGTCCTGGAGGGTGGGGAAGGCCCAGTTGAGGGCTCTGCGTCGGAGGCAGAGGTGGGGCTAGGGCCATTGGGGAGTGATGTGTGGACTCCAGAGCCTCCAGAGGCTGACAGTAATGAGGCAGAGGAACAAGGGGAGCCTGTTCCTAATGCATGCATGAGAAGAGCTGCCAGAAGCCAAGAGCAGCTCAAGCAAAGAGGACGATTTAGGAGTAGGGCCAAGAGATGGTTGGCTCCTCCCATAAGGCTTAAAAGACCAGCAACGGCTTTTGGGCTCTTTGCCGGAAAACAACGTTGATAGCTTCATCTTGTTGCATTTGTTTTGTATCGGTGTCTTCTGAACTTTTGCCAAGAAAGGCCTTTGGCAGTTTGCCTAATTGGACCAAGGTTGGCGATAGGACTGAGGAATTTGTGTTGGGAGGAATTTGCTTTAATTTAGTTGAACTACGCTAAGAATGAAGTAATTCTCAGCTGTTTGAATAAAGTTTTTTTGTTGTACGGTATTCAGGTTTCTCTGGCTTGTAAACAAAACTCAAGAGTTCCGTTAGCCATGGTTCTTCTGAATCCCCTCGAGTGTCATAAAAATAAATATAACTCGGTATCTAGCAATACAACATAGAGTTTAATTAGTCCTTGGACTTGATACGGAGTCAAAATGAGAGAAGGGTAAGTTTCACAAATGATTTGCACCTGTTTGGTTTTTTTTTAGGCATGACTTAAAATGCCTTTTTAAGTTCCTCAATTTTTCCCTTTAATTTCTATTTCAGGAGCTATTTAAAAGCAATAGAAAAAGAGAACACATTTTTATCTTTCTTGATTCTCTGAACAGTCCTGTTGCTTCCTCAGGAAGCTGATTTTTATTTTATTTTTTAAACACAAGATTCAGTAGGACTCGTACCAACAAAGTACTCTTATTGATGTTGTCGGATTAGATACTGACCCGGGATTTCCTTGTGATATGTCAGGATGTGGTAAAAAAAGTAACAATCATTTAATTTAATTTTAATTTAAATATTTGATTTAATATTTGATTTAAAATTTAATTTAATTTAATATTTCATTTAAAATTTCATTTAAAATTTCATTTAATTTGACTTTATTTATTTATTTATTTATTTATTTATTTATTTATTTATTTAATCAAATTTTTATACCGCCCTTCTCCCGAAGGACTCAGGGCAGTTTACAGCCAGATAAAAACAGAGCAACAAAATAAATACAGAATAAAATATTAAAATATTTCAGAACCAGGATGGAATATATTTATTTATTTTATTTATTCATATTTGTATACCGCCCTATCTCCCGAAGGACTCAGGGCGGTTCACAGGCAAATAAAACATTTATGTACAAATTAAGATAACCATTAAAAAACTTATTCTAATGCCAAATTATTACAAATATAAATATTAAAACCAATTTAAAACCCCTATAAATTTAAAATCTAGTCCAGTCCTGCACAGATGAATAAATGTGTCCTGAGCTCGCGACGGAAGGTTCGGAGGTCCGGAAGTTGACGGAGTTGATTCCGTCCTGGTTCTGAAATCGCTACCTGGACTTAATCGGTAAAAATAATTTGAACTCTCATTTGTCCTTCCTCCAAACTAGCTACAGAAGCCATTGGAAGACTGTTAAATAAAAATAATCATTCCTTTATTATTATTAAACCTTTATGCCACCGGTCTTGCTTTCTATTTAAAAATAAAAAAAAACTTTCCTTCCCTTCCAAGCCCATTGTAAGGAAGAGGGATGGGAATGTTTTGACCCAGTTCCCCAGACACGACAAACCCTCTGATGTGAACTCAAAAGATTCCTTTATTAGGAGCGCCGGCAGTCCCGGCAAAGAGTTTCTCTCTCACCGCAGGCTAACAAGTCTGTCCGGCAGGAGAGATGTCGTGTCCCACTCCTCCGCTGACGGCCGGGTCGGGGAAGTCCGTATCAAGCGTGCCTCTGCAGCTCTGCTAAAGTCCTATCAGAGTTCTCAAGGCAGGCAGGAGACCAGGAAGTGACTTCAGCAATCCAAGTTAGACTTTGCCTGACTCAGAGAATGCCAGAAAGCAGATCCTTTATATAGGCCACGGGGTGTGGCTCCATGACTCAGCACTTATCCAGGCCTGCCCCTCCCTTCCTTTTGCTGACGTCGCCTCTCCATTCTCCGGAAGCGTGGGTCTCTCCATTGCATTGTTTCGTCTCCAGCTGTTGGTAATCTCAGCTCATGGCTGGCTTCAGGCGCACATGCTATCGGAGGGAGGTTTGTTTGTTCGGCCTGTCCGGGCATGGTGCCAGGGCTGGGGGCTGGAGGCATGCTAGGCCGTTCCTCTTCATTATCAGACTCTGGCTCAGATAGCAGGAGATGGGAGGGGTCCAGCTGTGGCAGGGGGAGCGGGCGAGACACAACAGGAGATGAATAGTTGTCTGCCCCACCTATTCATCTCCACCCCTGCCTTTTGTCCCCAGAGCTAGGGTGGAGCTTCGCTAGCAGCGGTGGCTCTTCCATCCCAAGGACCTGCCCATAGATTTCCACTGCTCTCCTCTCCTCTGCCTTCTGCACATCCATACATCAGGCACTGGACCCAGCTGTTCCTCCTCTTCCTCATCAGCCACCTCCTGACCTGGGGGCTGTTGAGTTTCCATCTGAGGGCTGACAGATGGCCCAGACTCCACCGCTGTCTGTCTCTCTGCCAGCTCCACTTTCTCTTCCCCCTCGAAGCTCTCAGGTTGCCCTGATGCTAACCCCAACTCCCACGTCTCCTCCTTCTCTAATTCGGCTGCTGGAGGGGCCGGCACTAACAGGCTACAACAGGGAATCACATCCTGGATGACTTTATTTACTCTTTCTGAACGGAAGAACATGAGACCGGAGCATAATTAATCTTTAATTTTCATAACCCCATCATAATTTGCCACCCACTCTTCTAATAAAGCAGCTGTGTCCCATGCATTATGTAGAATCCATCTGTCGGGGGAAAAATGTTGCTGGTTAAAAATGTCATCCATGAAGGAAATTGCTCTTAAAAATTCCTGCAGCAATGAGAGGGGAAAAAAAATAAGAACAGAAAAATTGTTTAAGATTAGAGATTAGGACGAATGGAAAGATTAGTTATATAACAGAAATAAGGAAAAGAAAATTAAAATTAGAGAGAAAGCATATTATGGCAAAAAAGTGAAATATATAAATTGTGTTAGAAGATAACTAAAAGCTGTACAAATTTATGATTTGACCAATACTCTGTTCAAAGAAAATGTATTGTTTGTTTGTGTATGTTTGTTAAAAAAATTATATGTGTGTGTGTGTGTGTGTGTGTGTGTGTATTTTCGTGGGTGTTTGTATGTAGGTCTTTGGTGATTTGGGTTTTCTCCCACGTAAAATTGGAAGTGTCTTGGCGACGTTTCGACGAAGTCTCATTCGTCATCTTCAGGCTTCATCTTCAGGCTTCATCTTCAGGCTTCAGGCTTCAGCTGAAGCCTGAAGATGACGAATGGGACTTCGTCGAAACGTCGCCAAGACACTTCCAATTTTACGTGGGAGAAAACCCAAATCACCAAAGACCTACATATGTATGTATGTATGTATGTATGTATGTGTGTGTGTGTGTGTGTGTATATATATATATATATTTGCTCCCAGAAGCACGAAGCTGAAGCCTGAAGATGATGAATGAGACTTCGTCGAAACGTCGCCAAGACACTTCCAATTTTACGTGGGAGAAAACCCAAATCACCAAAGACCTACGTATGTATGTATGTATGTATGTGTGTGTGTGTGTGTGTGTATATATATATATTTGCTCCCAGAAGCACGAAGCTGAAGCCTGAAGATGACGAATGGGACTTCGTCGAAATGTCGCCAAGACACTTCCAATTTTACGTGGGAGAAAACCCAAATCACCAAAGACCTACATATGTATGTATGTATGTATGTATGTGTGTGTGTGTGTATATTTGCTCCCAGAAGCACGAAGCTGAAGCCTGAAGATGACGAATGAGACTTCGTCAAAACGTCGCCAAGACACTTCCAATTTTATGCGGGAGAAAACCCGAATAACCAAAGATATATATATGAAAAAATTCCTGCATTAGGAGGCCAATAACAATAACAATAATAATAATAATAAAATCCCTATACAACAACGCCTCTTATAAGAAACCTCTGCAAAAAGCGTATTTATTTTTCTTCAGCAAAGTATTCACAAGGTGAAACAAAGTGGGGATTGAACGACTTTCTGCTTTGAAAAAATTTAAAAAAAAAAAAGCTGTAGCTCTCACAGAGAAAGATTTGTCAAAATTGGGTTATCGTGACGACCGCCTAGCCGTCAAGTATAAAAACCAGTAGGGCCTAGATTCCATTTTATTTGTAATAGCCTCCTGCGCTACTAGACCAAAAATTTATTTACTTTTCTCTGGCGGCCGAGTCTTTGTTCCGTATGCGAGTTGTGATGTCCATGGAGAGGAACGCTGTGTAAAAAATTGTCTACGGGATGGGTTTTACTCGGTGCAGAGAACTTTGAAAGCCAGGCTCAGGAAAAATGCAATTATGGTGCCTTCAAAGTTGTGGTGAGAAGTTTTATATCCACATAGATTTTATTCTTTGCACTGTTTCCATCTTCCCTTAAAATATTAACCGAATCCACGGTGGCATGAGAAACGGTGTCTCCACTAGATAATTGACAGCCAAGCTGAAATGTAACT
Organism: Ahaetulla prasina; assembly: GCF_028640845.1. Classification (NCBI taxonomy): domain Eukaryota; kingdom Metazoa; phylum Chordata; class Lepidosauria; order Squamata; family Colubridae; genus Ahaetulla; species Ahaetulla prasina. The sequence continues at coordinate 90,092,647 of NC_080546.1, forward strand.
TAATCAACTAAAATTAGCAAACGTCCTCAAACCCCCAAATAGGTTACCTGGACCTAATCCACATATCAAAGGTTGAGGTCTGCAAACACGAACAGAATTAATTAAAGGAACTGCATGTTCACAAGAATAAACATACCTGTTGTGTCTTGTCCGCTCTCACCGCAGCCGGGATCTGCTTATCTGCTCCCGAACATGGAGGAATGTATGCCTCCCGGCCCCAGTTCTGGCTCCATGCCCAGACAAGCTGCAGAGGAGGGGGCACCTCCCGGTCCCAGCCCTGGCTCCATGCCCAAGCAGGCCGCAGAGGAGGGAGCATCCCCCGGCCCCAGCCCTGGCTCCATGCCCAGGCAAACGGAGCAGCTAGACCCCTCCCCCTCCTCCACAGCATGTGAGCCTGAGGAAAGTTTATTTCCAACAGCTGCTGATTGGAGTGACCCTCGCATCAGAAGATTGGATAGGCGGAGGCAACAGAAGGAAGGGAGGGGCAGGCCTTAATGAGTGCTGAGTCATGGAGCCACACCCCATGGCCTATATAAAGGATCTGCTTTCTGGCAGTCTCTGAGTCAGGCAAAGTCAAACTTATCTTGCTGAAGTCACTTTCTGGTCTCCTGCCTGCTTTGAGGACTTTGCTAGGACTTTGGGCAGAGCTGCAGAGGCAAGCCTGATTCGGATTTCCCTGACCCGGCCGTCAGCGGAGGAGTGGGACACGACATCACCTAAACACACACACACACACACACCTCACCCTAGAAACAGCACGTAGACACTTCCACACCCCGGATAAGCTCCCCCTATAAAAATCTGCTGCTGTACCCCATTTCTCTCCAGCCTGCCCCTGGAGTTCTGTCTCATCTAGGATTGTAGACTCAAGTCAAGCGATGGGCTTCGTAACCTGAATTGGTATGGGATCCTATTCCTCACATTTGAGGAAACAGAAAGTCACCACTGGCAGGTTAGCTACAATTTAGTGTTGTGGTCTGCCAGCGGCCTGCGGACCTGGCAGCGGAATCAGACAGTGAGGAGGCTAGGGAGGACGATGGGCCAGTCCTAGAGTCAGGGGAAGGCCCAGACGAGGGCTCTGCGTCAGAGGCAGAGATGGGGCCAGGGCCATCTGGGAACGATGCGCGGACTCCAGAGCCTCTGGAGGCGGACAGCAGAGACGCAGAGGAACAGGAGGAGCCTGTTCCTAGCGCACGCATGTGAAGAGTTGCCAGAAGCAACTGAAGCAAAAAGGACCACTCAGGAGTAAGGCCAGGAGATGATTGGCCCCTCCCATAAGGCTTAAAAGAGCAGCAACAAGCCATTAGGTTCTTTGTGGAAAAGCAATGTTGAATTCCATTGCTTCTCGTCAGTGTCTCTTGAACTTTGTGCGGTTCTTGCCAAGAAAAGCCTTTGGCAGGATGACAAAGGTTGGTGATAAGGCCGATGGACTGGTTATTAAGAATTTTGTTTTGGACTAAGCTGAGAATGAATTAATTCTCAGCTGTTCTAATAAAATATGTTTGTTCAGGACTGAATTGTGTTTGGTAATCACTATTTGGGTCTCAGTCACAAACAACAGGTAGGAAAAAACAGCAGTGGCCCAGCTCATTATGCAAATCGCCACCTCTCAACAGAATAAGAGAGCCTCCAGCAGATGCCCAAAGACTTTAGAGATGGATATTTCAGGCCTGTTAAGAAATCCAAGCCAGCCTATTCATAAACAAAACACCTTCAGCGCAGCTCCCCCTGAAGGGATTAAAAGTAGAAAAAGAAGGATTCCTAAAATCTACATTCCCCACCCAGCTTCAAGGACAGGAAGTGACCTTTTAGACATAATAGGATTTGCCCACCATCATTAGAATAGCAAAAGTCACAAGGCTCACTAAATTGCACAACCCCCCTGGAGCATCTCAAACACAAAACCCCAATGAGTGTATAAAAGCCTAACCTAATCCCAATCCCATTTGGTCAGCTGTTGATGGTTCTATTCATCAATAAACTGTTTTTCTTAAGCATCCTCTATTTTATTCCCGGCTTGGAACTGAACCTGGATTTTTCTTTCAACGCCACTAGCATGTTCAGTTCCAACGGAAGGTTTCCGTGCCGAACGGCTCGAATTATTCCTATTGATGGGATATTGAACCAGGAGTAAAATGTAAAAAGGTGAGATTTAAAAGACGTAACACATTGCATAGACCCGTTCAAAGACCTTTTCCAATGTTTTAATCACGCTTCGAAGAAAAATAAAAAAAATAAAAGCAGGCCTCCCCCAGGCAGGGATTTTGAATTAATTAATAAGCTAATTCAATTAATCCCTGCTTAGGAAAGGTCTTATAACATGAGAAAGATTTAAAAAATGGCTGAGAAAATGTTACACAGCTGCCAGTGACATCCCAGGAGCTATTGGAGTTTTTTTTAAAAAAAAGGCAAGCTGGCAATTGTGGCCGTGAGATACAAAGTGTGCAGTGTTAATAGCTTTGTTGTACACTAAATGGGGTATTTGACGTGGGCATTGGCTACTTGGGTGTTCTGAAAGGAAGTACTTCCAAAATTGTGGAAACCTTTTAGGAAAAGTGTATTTTGGAGGTTTGATGGCTAATAACACCACTTTTTTGGAGTTTCAAGATAATCCTATTCCACTGCTGGAATGGCCTGGGAATAGCCCAGACCTTAACTCCGTTGAAAATCTATGGAGCCAATTAAAGAAACTGGTTAGTCAGAAGCGACCCAGCAATAAAAACCCAGTTAATCGATGCCATCATTCAATCTTGGTTTCACATCATAACAGCTGCAGAACTCAAAGACTTGGTTCACTCCATGGGAAGACGTTGTAAGGCCGTCATTCATGCTAAAGGTTACCCAACAAAGGATTCAATGACATGGGGATCATTTTTGTATATCTCACTTTTTCTGTGTGTTTCACTTTTCTTCTTTATACCGTAACTGCTATTCTGATAGCAAATCCTTCATGAAAGTTATTGCATTACATCCTTGATTAAATTATCTTTCCGTTGATATATAATTTTATGGTACTATTAAAAAAAAGTGGTGTTATTAGCTAGTTTTAGAAAATACACTTTTCCTAAAAGGTTTCCACAATTTTGGCCACTACTGTAACTATTGTGCCTTATTTTCATGTCCTAGGGCAGTGGTTCTCAACCTTTATAGTGCTGCGACCCCTTTAAGACAATTCCCCACGACGTGGCGACCCCAATCGTAAAATTATTTTCGTTTTGAATTTATCGCCTGAAGTCAGACATAGCGATCTGAACTGCTTGCGATTGCCTTGAGGACAGAGGCATTAAAGCGGAGACTCCTCCCCTATTAAGTTTATGGCGCCTGAAGCCAGATTAGGCTAGCGATTGGGAGTGATTGCAGCTGGCTTGAGAGGGAGACATCAGAGCAAAGATTTCTCTCTTTCTTAATTCATCGTGCCTGAAGCCGAATTCGGCTAGCGATTTGAAGAGCCTGCAGCTGGCTTGTGAAGTCAACCATTGGAGCGTGATTCTTCCACTCGCAAGTATACTTCCCATATTTCCGATGGTCTTAGGCGACCCCTGGCAAATCGTCATTCGACCCCCAACCCACAGGTTGAGAACCACTGTCCTAGGGGAAAATACCCATATAGCACTTATTCCCAAGGTGTTCTTTTTTCAAGAGGCAACTGGACTTTCTTTGATTTTCCTTGAAGACATTTCGCTTCTCATCCGGGAAGCTTCTTCAGTTCTGACTGAACTGAATGGATTCCCCACTGTTTCGTCAGAACTGAATGTCTAGTTTGATGAAAAGAAGGACTAGGGGTGACAGGATAGCAGCCTTCCAATATCTCAGGGGTTGCCACAAAGAAGAGGGAGTCAAGCTATTCTCCAAAGCACCTGCAGGCAGGACAAGAAGCAATGGGTGGAAACTAATCAAGGAGAGAAGCAACTTAGAACTAAGGAGAAATTTCCTGACAGTGAGAACAATGAATCAGTGGAACTACTTGCCTCCAGAAGTTGTGAATGCTCCAACACTGGAAGTTTTCAGGAAGAGATTGGATAATAATTTGTCTGAAGTAGTCTAGGGTCTCCTGCCTAAGCAGGGATTACAGATACAGATTAACAGTGCTGGAAGGGACCTTGAAGGTCATCTAGTCCAACCCGCCCCCTCCCAAAGCAAGACCCTACCCCATTTTTGACAGACGGCAGTCCAGTCTCTTCTTGAAAGCTTCCAGCGATGGCGCTCTCATCTGTTTAAGCCTCAGTTCTCAATTTGGAAAGGATACTCAAATATTATCAGCAGGTGGAGCTGCTGTGCTTTGAATCTTCCGTCGCTGGGTCAGTAACTCCCTAAAATAGCCACAACCACCACGGCCACATTTCTAGAGACCTGAGCGCTCTAAGAAATGTATTTAATATATTTAAATGCTTCATAGGACGAACCAGACCGGATATAGCCCATTGTGTCAAAACTCTAAGAGGGAGCCACGGAGTTAGGAGACGAGAATAAACCTCAGAGGAGCACATCCTGAGCTTAATGGAACTTTTTCTTTTTCTGACTAAGTCATTCCGTTAAAAGGCAGAAGGCTTTTGGGAGCTGCTTCTCACTTCGTCAGATGCGACAATTGGCTAGGCCGGGGGTGTCAAACTTGATTTCATTGAGGGCTGCATCAGGGTTGTGTTTGACATTGGGGGGAAGGGGAGGGGGGGTAGGATGGGCACGGCCAGCCCGACGTCACTTGTGTAGGGGTGGCCCGAGTGCTTTGCCAGTGAAAACGGTCTCCCGAGCTCCGTTTCCAGCTGCAACAGCCTCCTGCAACACTCTGCCACCGAAAATGGGGCTTGCGGGGGCTTCACTACTGGTTCGCAAATGCGAGCACGCGCGCATGCGCAGAGCGTCAAAAACGGGACATGTTGACGTCTGGGCGAGTAGGCGGAGCCTTCCAAACCCTCTGCTACCGGTTCGTCCGAACCGGATATAACCGGCTGAATCTTACCACTGTCCCAAGCTCCGTTTCTGGCTGTGACGGCCTCCTGCAACCCTCTGCCTTGGTTGTCTCTGAGCTTGGTGGTTTTCTTGCAGGTGCTAGAAGGGTACAATAACAACCGTAACAGAGTTGGAATTTTTTAATTTTTTTTTTAATTTTTATTTACATTTATATCCCGCCCTTCTCCGAAGACTCAGGGCGGCTTACAGTGTGTAAGGCAATAGTCTCATTCTATTTGTATATTTACAAAGTCAACTTATTGCCCCCCAAACAATCTGGGTCCTCATTTTACCTACCTTATAAAGGATGGAAGGCTGAGTCAACCTTGGGCCGGGCTTGAACCTGCAGTAATTGCAGGCTGCTGTGTTCTAATAACAGGCTTCTTACCAGCCTGAGCTACCACGGCCCTTGGAGAGTTGGAAGGGACCTTGGAGGTCATCTAGTCCAACCCCCTGCTCAGAGAACATCAAGGACCTCACAGTTGTCCTCCTCCTCCTCCTAGATGACCTCCAAGGTCCCTTCCAACTCTGTTACTGTCGTTATTGTACCCTTCTAGCATAGATGATGCTATTGTGTAATAAACATCTGCAAGAAAACCACCAAGCTCAGAGAGCACTAAGGACACTACAGTTCTTGTTTGTTGTGTCTGCGCCCCCTGAGCTGGGCCCCCTGCCAGAAAGTGACTTGGAAAGTGAGGGGGAAGGGCCATCAGGACTTACCTCGGGAGCACCGGCTTCCCTGGCTCAGCTCCAGGAGCCAGAAGCAGGCCAGGTGGAGGAGATAACAAGGCCTCCGTCCCCTGACTCTTCCACCCCCCAGGCCACACCTCCAGACCCGGCTGATGGCAATCAGGCCTGGCTGGACCCTAGGTTTCGTAGGCAGGAGAGGTGGGAACAACAGAAGCAGGGGTGGGGCAAGCCTAGGAAGTGCTGAGTCATGAAGCCACACCCCACAGGATATAAAAGCAGCGAGGGCTGCTATGCCTCTTCGTAGCAGGCAAATCAACTGCTTGACTAGAGCTGAAGTACTGTTTGTTGACTCATCGGCATCAAGGGAGATAACAGAGTCATTTGGCAGACGCTCGCTAGTTTGCTGCCAGAGCTGATAGTGCCGGCTAATTAAGTCATCGCTTGGACTGAGGCGAGGGGGACAGAACATTGTTTTTGTTCTTGTTCTTGTTCTTGTTCTTGTTCTTGTTCTTGTTCTTGTTCTTGTTCTTCTTCTTCTTCTTCTTCTTCTTCTTCTTCTTCTTCTTCTTCTTCTTCTTCTTCTTCTTCTTCTTCTCTTCCTCCTCCTTCTCCTCCTCCTCCTCCCCCTCCTCCTCCTCCTCCTCCTCCTCCTCCTCCTCCTCCTCCTCCTCGTCCTCGTCCTCGTCCTCCCCTCCTCTTCTTCTCCTTCTTCTCCTCCTTCTCCTTCTCCTTCTTTCTTCTCCTTCTTCTTTTTCCTCCTCCTCCTTTATTACATCCACTAATTCTGCTCGAGATGTAATTGTCCCAAGAAGAAGGTCCATCAATTTTATTAAAACAGAGGCCACTTAGAACCCCTCAGAGTTAGGATTGCCAAATTTGCAACAGCTATTGGATCTTATGTTTATTATTTCTCCTCATAAGACATTCACAGAGCACTGGTTATTTTCTAATGGAACCTGGAACTTGGATTAATTTTAGAACTTCGCCACTGTGGAAGAGGAAACCTTATCTGAATCATTTTTTTTTCATATGAGCGTCTTTCTCGGAAACTGACTTTTAAATGTTGCCAAACACAGGGTAAGCTTTTCAGTGTGAAAACTGAACGAGATACTTCCCACGGCTCCTATCTGAATTGGCTCCAAATTTGCTAAGAGTCTGTGGCTATATCTGCCACAACGAGCAGATTTTATTCCCTTAGGATAGACACAAAGGTCTCACGGAAAGGTCTTATAGAAAGCCAGAAAGCAATTTCAGGAAATTTTAAGAGGTTCCGCCTGGTAGGGAGAGTGAATTTATGATGTGGGGGGGATGAAATGGATTTGAGTCTTAACAATTATATATTAAACATCTGCGCAGGGTATATGAATTCCCCACTTACTAGAAGCACTTGCATTAATATTTATGGATGAACGTCTGGAAAGCTGAAGTCTGTTGGAGTCAAAAGGGCATTTTCATGGACTTAAATGGATATTCCATTGTTGCCTGAATAAGGTAACACTTAGGAGTCTCCAACCTTGGCAACTTTATGACTTGTGGACTTCAACTCCCAGAATTCCTAAGCTGACATATGGACTTCAACTCCCAGAATTCCTCAGCCGATATGTGGACTTTAACTCCCATAATTTCCTCAGCCGACGTGTGGACTTCAACTCCCAGAATTCCTCAGCCGATATGTGGACTTTAACTCCCATAATTTCCTCAGCCGACGTGTGGACTTCAACTCCCAGAATCCCTCAGCCGACATCAACTCCCAGAATTCCTCAATTGACATGTGGACTTCAACTCCCAGAATCCCTCAGCTGACATGTGGACTTCAACTCCCAGAATTTGAGAGAAGTGGGCGGTTAAGAAATATGAACGCTATATAGATAAATACAGCTCAGCATAAACAGTCCTGGAGGCCTCTTAAGGTGGCACACTGCAGTTGTACAAGCTGCATTTGTTACCTGTTTGTTTCTGGGTCCAATTCAAAGTGCTTGTTAACACCTTTCAAGCTCTAGATGGTATGGATCCATGAGGTATCTGAAGAAGCATCTCGCCTCAGTGGCCCACTCTACTTGTTGCAGGGGAAGGGGCTTGCTGTAGACCCTGATGGCCAAGGAATTCAAGGGTTCAAGAGTCTTTTCTTCTGTGGTCCCAACCCTGTGGAACATTATACCAACAGAAGTGAGAACATCTCTTGGCCTTCTGGATGAGTGTCAAAACCTGGTTTTACCGGTAGACTTGAGGCCTCAAGGGTGGGTGGCACTCATCGCTGGAACTGGTTGATAGATTAAGAAGAAGCTTCCATCCCCAAACCTCCCATCTCCTTGGTTCTAGCTTTGATAATTATAACTGCAATTTTGTATTTATGTTTTTATTTTTTGTAAGTTGCCCAGAGTCACAGTAGACCAGGAAATAAGAAATCAATAATGCCCCAATCGAGGAACCACCAATTCAGACAAGCAAGCTAACAGTAGACAACAGCCTAATCAAGAAACCATCAAAATCATTCCCATCACCAACACTTCCAGGACAAGCTGTTTGTACATAAACAGAGATCAAATCCCACCCTCTTCTAGCACTGATGACATTCCCTAGTCAGGTCATGAAATGTCTGTAAGAAAGCAACCAAGCCCAGAGAGCACCAAGGGCCCCACCCCATCGAAGGGATCTTCATGTGTGAACTCACACTGAGAGGACTGAGAAAGGGAATCCTGCTGCAAGAAAAATCAACCCTTCACGTTCTCCTCCGTTAATCAGCAGAAAACACAGTTGTGTCTCTTTGGACTCGGGTTACTCTCTCTGTAGCACGAACACAGACTATGCCTTCCTGGATGGCTTATATTGCAACCTGACCTATTTTGGCAGAATTATTTCAAACACGGGCTGGTATTAGTGTAGCTGTCGTGTCCCACCCCCCACTCTGACGAACGAGTCAAGGAAGTCCGTAACAAACTTGGCAATGATGCCTCTGCAGCTTGCCAAGTTCCTTCGAGGTTTATCAGGGCAGGCAGGAGTCCAAGTTGTGACTTCAGCGACAGGGTCCGGTATCAGCAAACTCGATAAGACTTTGCTTGACTCAAGGTTGGAATGCCAAAAGCAGGTCCTTTATATAGGCTGTGGGGTGTGGCTCCATGACTCAGCATTTATCCAAGCCTGCCCCTCCCTTCCTTCTGCTGGCGTCGCCTCTCAGATCTCCGGAAGCGAGGATCCTCCCACTTTGAATTGTCTTCAGCTGGATCTGCTGTCTGGGAAAGGGAGGGTTCAGAAGGAGTAGGCCCGAGCAATTCCCGTACCTGGCTGGCTTCCTGCTCTGACGGCTGAGCCAAAGGAACACATGCTGTATGAGTGAGATTTATTGGGCTACTCCTTTCACTCCTGGAATCGTCTCCGGGCATGGGGCCAGGGCCGGGGGCTGGAGGCATGACAGGCCGTTCATCTTCATTATCAGACTCGGAGTCTGATAAAAGGCCCGGTTGGAAACAGGAGGGCCCCGGCTGAGGAGAGGAGGGAGGACGAGTCACAATAGTAGCCATTGCTGTAATCAGTGGTGGGTTCACATGATGTTACTACTGGCTCGCCCTGCGTGTTCGCTTCCTTTGTGTGTGCCCGGTTCACCATGTGCCTGCTGTTCTGTCTCCTTCCCCACTTTGGATCAATGAGCTGGCCTTCAGCCAGTGAATTCACGGGTCTTATCAGTCCTGGCAGGGAAATAGCAGCTGCCTGCCAAAGTTCAAACAAATGACTCATGGAGTAAGACTTTCAGCTCGCTTTGAAACGGTTCAGCTAATTTTTGCTTCCCGTGGAATGAGAGCAGTCCCAAAGCTCCTTATATATCCTGTGGGGTGGGGCTCCTGCCCCATCCTTCCCTTTGATGACACCGCCTCTCTAATCTTCTGAAGCGGGGGTCAATCCAAGCTTGATTATTATCAGCTGTGTCTGAAGGCGTAGCCAGGGGAAGGGAGGAATCAGGGGATGACGGCCTCATTACGTCCTCCGACTGGTCTGGTTCTGGCTCCTGGAGCCAAGCCAAAGGAATCGGTGCTCCCGAGATAAGCCTCACCAGCCCTTCCCCCTCACTCTCAGAGTCACTTTTGGGCATGGGGCCAGGTTCAGGGGCTGGAGTCACAACACCTGCCTTCTGCATATGTGCCTGGCCTTCCGTTCATGTGCTTTGCTTATGTGCGCACCAGTGGTGGGTTTCAAATTTTTTTACTACCGGTTCTGTGGGTGTGGCTTGGTGGGCATGGCTTAATGGGTGTGGCAGGGGAAGGACACTATAAAATCTCCATTCCCACCCCACTCCTGGGAGAAGGATACTGCAAAATCCTCCCAATCAGCTGGGACTTGGGAGGCAGAGAATAGACGGGGGTGGGGCCCGTCAGAATTTTTACTACCGGTTCTCCGAACTACTCAAAATTTCTGCTACCGGTTCTCCAGAACTGGTCCAAACCTGCCGAAACCCACCTCTGGCGCGCACCTTTGACACATGCGCCTGGCCTCAAAAATGTGCCTAAATAGGGCGGTATAGAGCCAGGGCGGGTGGGGCCCACTCGTGATGCCCACTACCGTTTCGGGCGAACCGGTCTGAACCAGCTATATACCACCTCTGCCTGTAATGTGTTTGAGAAGCCCTGGGCTGCACGTTTTAAGGTTTTCCGTTGGGTTTGGTAGGAAAGGCCCATGATTAGCATGGTTGAGCTCAGGTGAGGCAGGTCGTCCATCCTGGCCCATCTTTGGAGGTTCGTCGTTTAATAATGCAGGAGCCCCTTCTCATCTAAGCGGTGGAAAAGTGCGTCGTTTTTACTGGATAGCTCAGCTGCAATTTCATCTGTCAAGATCTGGGCTTTGAATCTGCTGACCCACTTGCAGGTTGGAGCCTCTTTTTTTTAATTTAAAAAATTAAATTACTTTTAATTTAAAAAATTATTATTTTTTATTTTATTATTACAAAAGGAGGCGATCAAAAACAGAGATGCAAAAAAGTAAGGGATAGTATAAAAAGTACATCAATCTTCAGTTTTCCACTTCTATTCATTTTCCCCTCCAAGATAAGTACCGCTCTGATAATTTACACTTTGCTGTAAGCATTTATAGTTGATGCTTCTATTTACTTGAATCATTTTTTTTCAGCTGTTTATAACTGATTTTTTTTTTCTTCAAAAGCCATCTCTAAATCTGTTGGCCTAAAACCAGTTTTATTATTGCCTGAGCACCGAATAAAAAGGAGGTGATCAAAACAGAAATGCAAAAAATGTAAAATATAATATAAAAAATACATAAATCTTCACTTTTCCACTTCTATTCCTTTTTTTACTCCAAGATAAGCACCACTCTGATATTTATACTTTACTGTAAGCATTTATAGTCGATGCTTCTATCTACTTGAGTCATTTTTTTCCCACCTGTTTTTTATTTTTTTTTCTTCAAAAGCTCTAAATTGTTTAATTTGCCACGCCAGGCAATAAGTTGTATCCCTTTTTTTTATTATATATTTTTTTTAAAAAATACTTTTTACGTCCATCCAGAGTGAAGCAGGAAAATACGACAATCAAAAACACACGGTTAGAAGACAAACATGTTGTCCCCAGCAACGCCTCCCTCTGTCTGCTGGGACAAATAGCCAGCTTTCCAGTGCAACCCATCAAGATGGGTGAGGTCTTCTCCTCTCAAGTAGTCTGGCTGATCTCTCTTTTTTTTTTTAAATTGAAAAAGTTTTAAAAAACAAAAACATTTTTCCCCCTTCCCCCCCTCCCCCCCTCAAAACCCCTTCACCCTCCTTCACCCTCCCGCTTCCCGGGTCAATCACAAGGTATTGTTATACATAAACCAAACACAGAGTAAGATTTTCCCTTCTAATCCAATTAACCTCATCCGAGTCTTTTCATTTCCTAACCTCCCCCATTACATTCTAAAATGATACATCCTAATTATTCAAAGGCAATCTGATATCTCTTAAACTGATATCTGTTTTGTAAATAATCAATCCATTTTTTCCATTCAATTAAATATCTTTCCTGCGTATTGTCTTTCAAAAAGGCTGAGATTTTGGCCATCTCAGCCAAGTTAGTAACTTTCAATATCCATTCTTCTATTGTAGGTAACTCTTTTTTCTTCCAATATTGTCCAATCAGCAGTCTTGCTGCTGTTATTAAGTTCAAGATCAATTTAGTCTCAGTCACTGTACAATCTGTTATAATTCCCAAAAGGAAAAATTGCGGCAGGAACTTTATCTTCTTCTTCAAGACATTTTGAATAATCCATCAAATTCTTATCCAAAAAGCCTTAATTTTCTTGCAAGTCCACCAAATATGAAAATATGTAGCATCATCACACTCACATCTCCAACATTTCGCTTGGAGATCAGGATACATACAAGTAGTCTGGCTGATCTCCATTGCTCCTGCCTTTTCTCTGCCCTGTGTGCTTTCGGATCAGAGGCAGAAGGCAGTTCTTCCTCCTCTTCGCTGGCCATCTGCCACTTGCAAGCTTTCCCCAGCTGAAGCCTCCTTCAAATCTCTTCCTGCCATCAATCAACTCCAATTCCTGACATGCCAGGAATGGGCTCATCCTCTCCTGAGCCAGTGGTGGGATTCAAATAATTTAATCTGGTTTTCTGCTCTAAAGACCGGCTGGGTGGGCGTGGCTATGGTGGGCATGGCCAGGGGGTATGACAGGCAGCACTCAGCCTCCTATAGTCTCCTGGGAGCAAAAACAGGCTGCGTGGAGAGGGGACACATCCTCCCCGTAACCCTTTTGGGCCTAGTAGACCTTCTTGCAGGCTCCTGGGAACAACAACAGGCCTCACGGGGGTCACACCGCACCCACACACCCTGTTTGGGGCCTAATAGGCCTTTCTGCAGCCTCCTGGGAGCGAAAATGGGTCACAGGGGGCCCGCCCCTTCACATGCCCTGTTTTGGGCATAATAGGCCTCCCTGCACTTATCTGGGAGCCAAAAGGGGGCACATGGGGACTCCTGGAAGGGGCGGGGCAGGGCGGGGCCACCCAGAAATTTAACTACCGGTTTGCCCAAATGTAAAGTGACCAGATTTCAGTGATGGCAAAGTGGGACACCATGGGGGGAGGGCTGCGCAGGCGCGCTGAGTCTCGCCACCTGGCTGAAGGAGGAGGAGCGGCTGCTGCTTCTCGGCTCTTCCAGGCAGGCTCGGCTCTCCTCGGCTCTCCTCTCGGCTCTTCCAGGCAGCAGGCGATCTCGCGCCTCCTTCTACACCACTCCCCCTTCTCCGCGTCCTCCTCCTCCTCCTCTTGCGTTGCCGCCTCCCATTTTCAGAATGGGAGTGGAAAAAAAAATTCGGGACTTTTTTGAAATGCCGCAGGACGCGGGAAAAATTATTAAAGAGCGGGACTGTCCTGCCATAAGCGGGACGTCTGGTCGCTATACCGAAATGGCACGAACTGCCTGAATCCCACCATCACCCTGAGCTGACATGTGAGGAGGAATCTGGGGAGTCGTCCAAGGGAGACATTACAGCTTCCGGTTGATCCTTCCATTCCTCCTGGGCAACACTTAAGATTCTTCTCAAACAAATGGAAATGGTGATTGGCTTATCTTCTGCCAATGAGTCTCCTGTTCTTTTCCCTCCCACCACATTCACTAGAACAAGAGTCTCCAACCTTGGCAACTTTAAGCCTGGCGGACTTCAACTCCCAGAATCCCCCAGCCAGCTTTGCTGGCTGGGGAATTCTGGGAGTTGAAGTCCGCCAGGCTTAAAGTTGCCAAGGTTGGAGACCCCTGCACTAGAAGACTCTTGTGACAGGCATGGCGACAGCAGGAAGAAGTGATGCGAGGCATCTCCCCTTCACCCTGAACCTTAGTGTCTCCTGTTCGTTCTGGTTGATGTACGTCAAGCAAAACGGAGGCTACTTTTGGTCCCCAAAGCGACAGAAAGACCTGGGCGTCATTCCTAAAGATGAGATACCAAAATGAATGAACCTGTTACGACACCATGAAGTAACCATGCTCCGCCATGCTTGAATTGTGATATTATACGCAAGCAGTGGTGGAATGCTGCCAGTTTAACAACCGGTTTGGTGATTGCATGTGCGTTCCAGAGGTGGGTTTCAGCAGGTTCTGACCAGTTCTGGAGAACCAGTGGCGGAAATTTTGAGTAGTTCGGAGAACCAGTAGTGAAAATTCTGACTGGCCCCGCCCCCATCTATTCTCTGCCTCCTGAGTCCCAGCTGATCGGGAGGAAATGGGGATTTTGCAGGATCCTTCCCCTGGAGTAGGGTGGGAATGGAGTTTTTACAGTATCCTTCCCCTGCCACGCCCACCAAGCCACACCTACAGAACTGGTAGTAAAAAAATTTGAAATCCACCACTGGCGCGTTCCTAACTCATTTTGTGCAATCGTGCACAGTTTTACAAATACTAACCTACTATGTTACCACTTGGGAGTAACACAGCTGAGGTATGGCAATCCGCTCTGCCGTGCCAATTAGCAGTAAAGTGCAGGGGCGGGTGGGCGAGTGGGCCAACCTATCGTCAGAGTGAATGGTTTGCTCCCAGCTGATCATTGGAGTTACCGATTCGCCCGAACCGGTCTGAACCCATAGAATCCCACCCCTGCATGCAAACAGGGAGGTGTTTGGGGAGAAAAATCAAGATAGAGGCAGAACCAATCAGAACCCCTGCTTGCAAAAACGGGAAGGCCCTTGATTGCATAGTTGTGACTGCCATCTTGACTCCCTGCGTTCAAGTGCGTAATGGGAAAGTTTCTGCCACCACATCATGTTTTATCACTCCTCACCCCCACCCCCGTCCCCTTTCACTCTTCCCACAGATCCTTACACCAAGAGGGTGAGCCAATTTTCGTCAGAGGGCTGCAAACGGATTTGACTTCCGATTGCAAAAGGTCTTAGGATTTCAAACTTTGTTCTCGCTCAATTCTTTCCAGCAACTTGGCATTAAATATGTAGCTCATTTACGCCTTGCCAAAGTTGGGGAGAGAGCAGAATGAATCCTCTGGGCTTTGGAGAATATAATTAACACGAAGCTGACTATCGCTGATAAATTGAGGTGACTTATCACTCTGCAGCATATAGGGAAATATGAAAGGGAATGGGGTAATTTGTCTGAAGCAATTAGTTGTCTAAATTAAAGATAAAGGATTAAGGATGAAGTCTTTAAAGTCCCAAATATGGGGAAATTATAAATGGCACGTTGGGAAAGTACAAACATGGCACTTTCAAGTTGGCCGGGCTTTGTGAAGCGATGAATGGCTTTGTATTTTTCATTGGGTTAACATGGACAAACAGTGGACCAGGCTGATGCCTGGGCGTGATACATAGAATTGCTTTGAAAAATGGTTACTGCTGTGCATGGAAATGAGGGAATCCAGCAGCAGAACGAAGTCTTTCATCGGAATCAATTTTTTTGTTTTGTTTGTTACGGAGGGAATGAAGTCCTAACAAAATGGATTGACTTTGGTCTCTGTTGTAGCCTGTTGGCCGTCCCCGCGCCCTCCAGCAGCCAAATCAGAGGAGCTGGAATGGGAATCAGGGTCAGCAACAAGGATGGGATAGTGCCGGGGTGGGTGGGCAGCCCCAACTGCTAGTGGCAACTAACGGTTTGCCTGGTAACTGGGTCATTACTACCTAGTTGGGTCATGAAACATCTGCAAGAAAACCACTAAGCTCAGAGAACACAAAGGACCACACAGTCTGTTCTGTCCTCCTTCGCCTCCATCCGAGTGATGGCTTAATTAGCTGGCACTATCAGCTCTGGCAGCAGAATAGCGAGCATCTGCCAAGTGTCTCTGTTATCTCCCTCGACGCTGATGAGTCACCCAGGAACAAACTTTAGCTCTTAATTAATCAGTTGATTTGCCTGCTACGAAAAGGCACAGCAGCTCTGGCTGCCTTTATATCTTGTGGGGTGTGGCTCCATGACTCAGCACTTCCTAGGCATGCCCCACCCCTGCTTCTGTTGCTCCCTCCTCTCCTGCCTACAAAACCTAGGGTCCAACCAAGCCTGATTGCCATCAGCTGGGTCTGCAGGCGTGGCCTGGGGGGGGGGGAAGAGTCAGGGGATGGAGGCCTCGTTATCTCCTCCACCTGGCCTGCCTCTGGCTCCTGGAGCTGAGCCAGGGAAGCTGGTGCTCCTGAGGTAAGTCCTGATGGCCCTTCCCCCTCACTTTCCAAATCACTTTCTGGCAGGAGTCCCGGCTCGGGGGGGGTGTGCAGACACAACACAGTCTCCCTCCTCTTCATATCCTCAAATCACACACCCTACTAGCATCGATGATGTGACTTAGTTGGGTCATAAAACGTCAGCAAGAAAACCACCAAGCTCAGAGAACACTAAGGACCACACAATCTCCCTCCTCTTCATATCCTCAAATCACACACCCTACTAGCATCGATGATGTGACCTACTTGGGTCATGAAACATCTGCAAGAAAACCACCAAGCTCAGAGAACACTAAGGACTCCTTACTCCAACCCCTGAGCTACAAATATTCTCCTTTATTAAAAGCCAGATTCTATGTATTTTCGAAGTTGCTTCATCCGACTAACAGACTGACAAAGTCATTCAAGTTCAACTTTTCCAATGACCCAAGTTCACAAAATTGAGGAAGTATGTAGGAGTTACTAAAACACTGTAGATACCAATGCTACTTTCCAGTTCATTAATTTAAGAGAATGCAGCAATTAACTCCTGACTCCATTCCTACAGCAACTAGGGAGTTAGTTAGCTGAAAAAGCCGTGTCGTTTCGAAAAGATCCAGAGGGCATTGCTTTAACATTCAAACAAGGAAAAAGTAAGTCCTAGCACCCTAATAGGGGAGGTGGTGGATCAGTGGCTAAGATGCTGAGCTTGTCAGTCAAAAAGGTCGGCAGTTTGGTGGTTCGAATCCCTAGTGCTGCCGCATAACGGGGTGAGCTCCCGTCACTTGTCCCAGCTTCTGCCAACCTAGCAGTTTGAAAGCACGTTAAAAATGCAAGTAGAAAAAATAGGGACCACCTTTGGTGGAAAGGTAACAGTGTTCCGTGTGCCTTTGTCGTTTATGACCACGGAGACATCTTCAGACAGTGCTGGCTCTTCGGCTTTGATACGGAGATGAGCACCGCCCCCTAGAGTCGGGAACGACTAGCTCATATGTGCAAGGGAAACTTTTACTTTTACCTTTACCACCCTTATATGGATGAAGAGAAAATCATTTAGAAGGAGGCAGGGTCTTCGGTTTATACCTGGTGTCAGCAACCTGTGACTCCAGAGCCGCATGTGGCTCTTTGGGCCCTCTGCTGAGGCTCTCTGTCCCATCACTGAGTGGCCCCGCCTCTCACCCTTCCCTCCCAGTCACTCCTCGCCTGGCCTTGGAAATATGAGAGATACAGAGAGAGGTGGGAGAGAGACATAGATAAAGAGAGATAGAGAGAGAGAGAGAGAGATACAGAAAGAGGGGGGAGGGAGAGGGGGAGAAAGAGATATAGAGAGGGGGGAGAGAGAGACATAGATACAGAGAGATTCAGAGGGGGGGGGAGAGAGAGATACAGAGAGGGGGGAGAGAGAGAGACATAGAATAGAATAGAATAGAATAGAATAGAATAGAATAGAATAGAATAGAATAGAATAGAATAGAATTTTATTGGCCAAGTGTGATTGGACACACAAGGAATTTGTCTTGGTGCATATGCTCTCAGTGTACATAAAAGAAAAGATACGTTCATCAAGGTACAACATTTACAACACAATTGATGGTCAATATATCAATATAAATCATAAGGATTGCCAGCAACAAGTTATAGTCATACAGTCATAAGTGGAAAGAGATTGGTGATGGGAACTATGAAACGATTAATAGTAGTGCAGATTCAGTAAATAGTCTGACAGTGTTGATGGAATTATTTGTTTAGCAGAGTGATGGCCTTCGGGAAAAAACTGTTCTTGTGTCTAGTTGTTCTGGTGTGCAGTGCTCTATAGCGTCGTTTTGAGGGTAGGAGTTGAAACAGTTTATGTCCAGGATGCGAGTGATCTGCAAATATTTTCACGGCCCTCTTCTTGATTCGTGGTAGCAATTATTTTGATACAGAGAGATACAGAAAGAGAGGGGGAGAGAGAGATACAGAGAGCTGGGAGAGAGAGAGACATAGATACAGAGAGATACAGAGAGAGAGGGGGAGAGAGAGATACAGAGAGGGCGGAGAGAGAGACATAGAGAGATACAGAGGGGGGAGAGAGAGAGATACAGAGAGAGGGGAGAGAGATACAGAGAGGGGAGAGAGAGATACAGAGATACAGAGTGGGGAAGAGAGAGACAGATACAGAGAGATACAGAGAGGGAGGAGAGAGAGATAGAGAGGGGAGAGAGAGACATAGATACAGAGATACAGAGAGAGGGGAGAGAGATACAGAGAGGGGGGAGAGAGACATAGATACAGAGATACAGAGAGGGGAGAGAGAGATACAGAGAGAGAGAGAGAGACATAGAGATACAGAGTGGGGGGAAGAGAGAGACATAGATACAGAGAGATACAGAGAGAGAGGGGGAGAGAGAGATACAGAGAGGGGAGAGAGAGAGACATAAAGAGATACAGAGAGGGGGGGAGAAAGAGAGAGAGAGAGAAAAGGGGTTTGTGGTTCTCGGTGTTTATTCACAACCGTTTCTCTGCAGTAATGACCGGCTGGGTAGGCGTGGCTGGGGGTGGGGTGTCATGTGACTGGGTGGGAATGAGTGAGGTGGATTTGGCCATGCCCACTCAGGTTTTATGGCTCCCAGTGGTTTTTTTTTTCCCCCTGTGGGAAACGGTTCCAAATCTCTCTTTGAATGTTTAAGGTTGCAGATACCCTGGTTTATACAAACTTTGCAGAAGGTGAGACTCAGGGGTGATTGTTTGGAAGGATTCCAATGCCATTCTGGGTCGATCTACTTGAATGGAGCTTTCTGCCGAAGAAAAAGCCAGCCGAAGAGATTCCGATCATGCTCAATGAACCTGATCGTTCTGATCTCATCAAAGAGAATCCAGTCATCTGTGATGACCTGATGAAAGAGAACCAAAGGGAATCTGATTATTTTTCCACGTGGAAAAGTAATTGTGTTCTCTTTGCTGACGATGTCAAACTATTTAACACCACAGACAACACTTCTATCATTCAAAACGACCTTGACCATCTAACCGCTTGGTCTAAAATTGGCAGCTCCAAATTTCAACCAGCAAATGCTCAGTCTTACATATAGGAAAAAGAACTCTAAAACTAAGTACATACTAGATGGACATTACCTTACAGACGACCCCATCCCGTTAAAGACCTTGGAGTTTTCATGTCAAATGATCTAAGTGCCAAAGCCCACTGCAACTACATAGCAAAAAAGCTCTAAGAGTTGTAAACCTAATTTTGCAGCTTCTTTTCCAAAACACCACACTACTAACCAGAGCATATAAAACATTTGCTAGACCAATTCTAGAATACAGCTCACCTGTTTGGAACCCTCACCACATCTCTGACATCAATACAATTGAACGTGTCCAGAAATATTTTACAAGAAGAGTTCTCCATTCCTCTGAAAACAACAAAATACCTTATCCCACCAGACTTGAAATCCTAGGCTTAGGAAACTTGGAACTCCGTCGCCTTGACAAGACCTAAGTTTAACTCACAGAATCATCTATTGTAATGTCCTTCCTGTCAAAGACTACTTCAGCTTTAATTGCAATAATACAAGGGCAACCAATAGATTTAAACTTAATGTAAACCGCTTTAATCTAGATTGCAGAAAATATGACTTCTGCAACAGAATCATCAGTGCTTGGAATACTTTACCTGACTCTGTGGTCTCTTCCCATAATCCTAACAGCTTTAACCAAAAACTTTCTACTATTGACCTCACCCCATTCCTAAGAGGACCATAAGGGGCGTGCATAAGCGCACAAACGTGCCTACCGTTCCTGTCCTATTGTTTTTCTTTTCTTCTTCCTATATATGTTTATATGTGTATATACTATATAATCTTTTTGTATGATGTTGTGACAAAATAAATAAATAAAAATAAAAATAAATAAAATGCTAAACCCTCCACAGCATGAGTAAACAAACAGGTTCGATTTTTGTTTCCTGGATAGATAGAATAACAGAGTTGGAAGGGACCTTGGAGGTCTTCTAGTCCAACCCCCTGTTTAGGCAGGAAACCCTACACCGCTTCAGACAAATGGTAGTCCAATCTCTTCTTAAAAACTCCCAGTGTTGGAGCATTTACAACTTCTGGAGGCAAGTCGTTCCACTGATTAATTGTTCTTACTGTCTGGAAATTTCTTCTTAGTTCTAAGTTGCTTCTCTCCTTGATGAGTTTCCACCCATTGCTTCTTGTCCTGCCCTCAGGTGCTTTGGAGAATAGCTTGACTCCCTCTTCTTTGTGGCAACCCCTCAGATATTGGAAGACTGCTATCGTGTCTCCCCTAGTCCTTCTTTTCATCAGATTAGACATATCCAGTTCCAGCAACCGTTCTTTATATGTTTTAGCTTCCCGTCCAGTGGTGAAATCCAATTTTTTTTACTACCAGTTCTGTGGGTGTGGCTTGGTGGGTGTGGCAGGGGAAGGCGACTGCAAAATCTCCATTCCCACCCCACTCCAGGGGAAGGATACTGCAAAATCCCCACTCTGGGGCCAGCCAGAGGTGGCATTTGCCGGTTCTCTGAACGGCTCAAAATTTCCGCTACTGGTTCTCCAGAACCTGTCAGAACCTGCTGGATTTCACCCCTGCTCCCATTCCCTAATCATCTTTGTTGTACTTCTCTGCACTCTTTCTAGAGTATCAACATCTTTTTTAACATTGTGGTGACCAAAACTGGATGCACTATTCCAAGTGTGGCCTTACCAAGGCATTATAAAGTAGTATTAACACTTCATGTGATCTTGATTCTAATATCCCTCCGTTTATGCAGCCCAGAACTGTATTGGCTTTTTTGGCAGCTGCAGCACACTGCTGGCTCATATTTAAATGCTTGTCCACTAGGACTTCAAGATTCCTCCCACAAGTTACTGATAGAGACTGTGTGTTCTGCCCTACCCCCCAGAAGACACATGAGCTGACTGTATTTGCCAGCAATTTATTCTTGCTACAGATATCAGCTCTGGCAACGATTGCCTGCCAAGTCCTCCTTATCTCTTCAATGCTACTGCGGTCTGTTGCGGGAGCAACCCAGAGTTCAGAAGAATAGAATAGAATTTTTTATTGGCCAAGTGTGATTGGACACACAAGGAATTTGTCTTGGTGCATATGCTCTCAGTGTACATAAAAGAAAAGATACGTTCATCAAGGTACAACATTTACAACACAATTGATGGTCAATATATCAATATAAATCATAAGGATTGCCAGCAACAAGTTATAGTCATACAGTCATAAATGGAAAGAGATTGGTGATGGGAACTATGAGAGGATTAATAGTAGTGCAGATTCAGTAAATAGTTTGACAGTGTTGAGGGAATTATTTGTTTAGCAGAGTGATGGCCTTTGGGAAAAAACTGTTCTTGTGTCTAGTTGTTCTGGTGTGCAGTGCTCTATAGCGTCGTAAAGTAAACAGAAGTCCAAAAAGCCAATTCCAGAGTCTTGCAATAAAGCAGCTGAAGTTCCCAAAAGTCAGTTTTTGTCCGTCACGGAGCCCAAAGGCAGCTCCACCTCATTTTATACCCTGTGGGGTATGGCTCAGTGACTCAGCACTCCCTGGACCGGCTCTTTCCTTTCTTTTGCTGCACACGCTTCACTCGGCGTCGCTGCCTTGCATCTAGCCACGATTGATCCTCCTCAGCTGGCTCTTGGGGCGTTGCCAGGGGGAAGGAGGGGGAAGGGGAAAGAGGTCGTGTCAGCTCCTCCTCCTCCACCTGGCCTGCTTCTGGAATCTGGAGCGGAGCCAGAGAGGAAGATTCTGCAGAGGGAAGCCCTGTTGGCTCTTCCCCCTCACTCTCCGAGTCATTCTCTGCCAGGAAGCCCGGCTCGGGGCCCGGCTTGGGGCCTGCAAACATAACACTGTGGGACAAAGAACAGTGTCTCAAAAGCATTTGAGCATGCATTTAGTTATCATGCGTCTGACTACAAATCAGATATTCCAAAACTAAAGTAAAGGGATGCAGCGGAGCTGACGGATATTCCATAAAGACAACCATATTTGGGGCACAGATTGCTCCAGGAGATGGTGGTTGAAAGGCAGCAAAGACTGACTCATCTAGGAGGACAACGATCAGGCTCCTGAGGTCTGGGGAGACTTCTACTTCATTGCTGTGCAGTGACAGGAGAGGGAATGAAGGGAAAGAAATGTTTGGGGAAATGAAAATAATGGCTGTATCTCCTCCAGACACTGCCTCAAGGTCAGCCCGCTGGGAGAAGGAGGGAGCCACATGCCAAATCGCCTGCTTGGACTGACTGTTATGAAAACATCTTGCCTGAACATGATTGGTTATGACGTGGTGGGCAATGAGAGATAGTGAAGGGAAGGAAAAGTAGAACTTAGGAATTTTGGTGTGTGATTCTCAATTCTGGCTTTGCAATACTGCAGTTACACTTGATCTCTAATAAACTATATCTTTCTCAACAAATGGAGCCAAAGATCATTTCACTTTAGAAGTTTAAGTTGTAGCAGGTCCAACACTTGTGAAAGTTTTGCTTCTTGAATCAATTTGTTTCCTGTTGCATGGAGGACTCGTGGATTTCTTCCAGCAAGTTTTGAAAAAAACAACCACCAAAGTTCAACCAAACCAAAGATAAAAATGTGAAATTCCCAGCGACTTGCTACAAATGTGTGAAAATTCTGGTGTGCGCGCTCTCAGGAGCTCGGCTCCACATTTATATTACCCTGTAGATGATGGTGAATATCTGTTCTCCTTCATCTAATTAAAACATACAGTCTATTTAATTCAGCCTCTTTCTTCGGCATGAATAGCAATGACCTGGTTAATCAGTTACAGAACACGACTAAACACTTGGCTTCATTCGATTCCTCTAGAGGGATTATTACAACCAGGAGCTGCTATTCACTTCTGCTAAATAGGAGACACTTCAGAAGAGATTCGGTGTTAGGCTAGTGAGATGTCTTTGTCAATTCAGATGGAAAGATGCTCAGATATTCTATTAACCTTCTAAAGATATCATCAAAAACTCAAGAGAACGTAGCACTTATTGGAGACAGAAGACTAAGTAGAGGCTGGAGTTAGAAGTTCAGGTATTCTTCAGCTTTGGCAATGGAGTGGTGTGGTGGCTTAGAGGTGGAGCTCTCGCCTCACAATCAGGAGGCTGTGTGAGTTTGATCCTAGGTAGAGGCAGATATTTCTCTCTCTGGGCACACTGAGAATATATCTGCCAAACAAAAACTCCACATTGGCAACAGGGAAGGGCATCCGGCCAGTAAACATTCAGCTCCATTCAGTTGCCCAGACTCCACCCCGCAAAGGATTATGGGATCGTTAAAAGAAGAAGATGATGATGATCTTCAGCTTTGATAATGTGATATTTTAATCTTGATTCACCATAACTTGATCATTGTCAGGGAATTGTGCAGCAGGTGTCCAAATAAAGTCAGAGGCCCTGACACGAACTTGTAGCTTTATATAAATAAATATATTTCACATTTATGTCTACAGCAGACAAGAAAAACAGGAACATCATGAGGTAAAATCTCAAACAGCACCCAGAAGAAAAAGGCGGGAAAAAAGGGAACTCCCCCTTCTCACCCGGCAACCAATCATAACATAGATTGCCACATGCAGGAGCCCACACTCTTCAACCAATCAACTACAACCGTGCGTTCTGGTCCATTGCATATGTTACTTTTCCAGCTACTAAATTTAAATATCCTTAACACTTATCTTATGTTCACCCGCTTTAGCGCTTACGTGTTTTTGATGTGGTCATTTAAAAAAAGAAAGAAAAAAAGAAAACGAATCGTACTTTGTACATTGTTCTGGGATTTTTGAAACAAGTGCAACACAATAAGTTTCACAGTGGTGGAATGATTCGGGTACATTTTTAAGGTCATGGGTTCTATGGCAAAATTCAGAGAACTGAGGAACAAGAAGTACGTTCTAATTTGCAAGTTGAGAAGTGTGCGTTGGAGACAACGGGCTTCTAGTGCGAGGCCCAAGACAAAGGCGTCTTTGAAATGGTTTTTTTCCCCCCTTACAATTGAGAGATTTTTTTTTTATTTGCATTTATATCCCGCCCTTCTCCGAAGACTCAGGGCGGCTTACACTATGTTAGCAATAGTCTTCATTTTATTTGTATATTTATATACAAAGTCAACTTTTATTGCCCCCAACAATCTGGGTCCTCACTTTACCTACCTTATAAAGGATGGAAGGCTGAGTCAACCTTGGGCCTGGTGGGGCTTGAACCTGCAGTAATTACAAGCAGCTGCTGTTAATAACAGACTGTCTTACCAGTCTGAGCCACAGAGGCCCTTTTCCTCAACCAATATTCATCTAACACTTTTCTGTCATAGCATACGTACCATTTTTAAACAGTATAGCACCTAGAGCGTATACTGACAACCGGTTAACAGAAAGAACTCTTTTTTTTGGCAGCATACAAGATGTTGTTCCTTGGCACTCATTCTCTTGATGAAATCTTGGTTGTTCTGATATAGATTTTTTTATGAGAATATTTCGGAAAAAAAACAGCCGGGGGAGAAATGCTCTCTGGGCTAAGAATAGATAATTACAAAGCCTGTTTTGGAAACCCAACTCCTTTCAATATCGATTGTGCTCTTATGACCCATATAATCAGTATCCAAATTCTACAAATAGATATTTTACCTGTATGATAAAATTGTGTGTCCAATCACACTTGGCCAATAAAAAATTCTATTTCTATTTCTATTCTATTTGTATGATTGATTTAAACCAATATGGTATTCTCCACGTTGATTTAAATCAATCCTATAGATCAGTGGTGAAATCCAATTTTTTTTTTACTACTGGTTCTGTGGGCATGGCTTGGTGGGCGTGGTGTGGCTTGGTGGGCGTGGCTTGGTGGGCGTGGCAGGGGAAGGATACTGCAAAATCTCCATTCCCACCCTATTCTGGGGCCAGTTTTTGCCTGTTCTCTGAACTACTCAAAATTTCCCCTACCGGTTCTCCCGAACCTGTCAAAACCTCCTGGATTTTACCCCTGCCTTAAATGATGCCTCTGTGGCTTGGTGGGTGTTGCAGGGGAAGGATACTGCAAAATCCCCATTCTCTCCCCACTCCTGGGGGAAGGATATTGCAAAAATCCCCATTACCACCCCACTCAGGGGCCAGCCAGAGGTGGTATTTGCTGGTTCTCCGAACTGCTCAAAATTTCCGCTACCAGTTCTCCAGAACCTGTTGAATTTTACTTCGTAGCAACAGCAACAACAAAATCTACACAGAGATGGATTGTCAAACCTTGAAGCCCCGGGGTTTGCCATATCGGGGAAGGGAAGGAGTACTAGTGTTGGTGAGTGTAGAAAGCCGGAGGCTACAGCGGTGTGCTGATGAACGCCGGGGACCAGCTGGTCAGTGAAGAGCAAGCTGCGGATCAGCTGTGCAGTGGGAGGCGGGGCGACACAAGGCAAGCGGCATGCCAGGATTCAGAGCTTCAGTGTCAGGCCAATGATCAGCTGTTCCTGGCTGATGATCAGCTGTTCCGGTCCACAGAACAGCAGGGCTGTGTCCAATTGCTCGTTCTGACACACTACTGACAATGGGTCGAGGACAGCACGGCAGAAGGGCGTGGCTCGCCCAGATAAAAACTGCTGGGAGCATCTTTGACTTTACATCTTTGCTGCATTTTGCATGCTAGAGTCTGGCTAAATAAACCCAGTTAGCCTCCATGCAAGTGGTGTTTTAATGCTGGCTTATGTCCGGAACTCAGACCCTTGAGATGACTGGACATGTTCTGGATGAGTGGTGTCTATCACAAAGTCCAACTAATTTGTTGCGGGAGCGGAAGGAGGAACAAGATCCAAATGAGCTGAACGAAACCTTGACCTCATAAAAATGAGTCAATTATTCTGGAGGGTGGCAGCTCTAGGCCTCATTGATGCTCTAATGGCTTGAACTCTGCCCGTGTCCTTCAAATCAATCTTCGTGCTCTTGAAATAGCCACTTGGAGAATTGCTGCGTTACTCACACCCTTCTGAAGATGGAACAAAGTGAACTGAACCTCTATTGGCGTAAGACGCTATGTGCCATTCTTCTAGCAACCGACAGAATTGCTGTCAGTATAATGGAGGGAGGTAAAATAGAGAGGTCTCGTTAGCCAAAAACTTTTCAGTTCTCAGACTGGTGGGTCTGAACAATGGCTTAGGAACGATGAGTTCAGAAAACCGATCGGTAACTTTTTTCAATTCTGAACTTTTGAGTAACTTTTTTTTAAAATTTGCATTTATATCCCGCCCTTCTCCGAAGACTCAGGGCGGTTTACACTATGTTAGCAATAGTCTTCATCCATTTGTATATTATATACAAAGTCAACTTATTGCCCCCAACAATCTGGGTCCTCGTTTTACCTACCTTAGAAAGGATGGAAGGCTGAGTCAACCTTGGGCCTGGTGGGATTTGAACCTGCAGTAATTGCAAGTAGCTGTTAATTTTATTTTATTTATTTATTTTATTTATTTATTTTGTCACAACAATATATGTAGGTATCATACAAAAAGATTATATAGTGTATAAACATATATGAGTAAATATAAGGAGGTATAAGCATATATATAGGAAGAAGAAAAGAAAAACAATAGGACAGGAACGGTAGGCACGTTTATGCGCTTATGGTCCTCTTAGGAATGGGGTGAGGTCAATAGTAGAAAGTTTTTGGATAAAACTTTTAGGATTATGGGAAGAGACCACAGAGTCAGGTAAAGTATTCCAAGCACTGATGATTCTGTTACAGAAGTCATATTTTCTGCAATCTAGATTAAAGCGGTTGACATTAAGTTTAAATCTATTGGTTGCTCTAGTATTATTGCAATTAAAGCTGAAGTAGTCTTTGACAGGAAGGACATTACAATAGATGATTCTGTGAGTTAAGCTTAGGTCTTGTCGAAGGCGACGGAGTTCCAAGTTTTCTAAGCCTAGGATTTCGAGTCTGGTGGGATAAGGAATTTTATTGTTTACAGAGGAATGGAGAACTCTTCTTGTAAAATATTTCTGGACACGTTCAATTGTATTAATAACAGACTGTCTTACCAGCCTGAGCCACCAGAGGCCCTACCCAAGAAGTATCGGGGAAGGAGAAATCAGAATTAAACACAGAAGTATGGTAGGTCCGTAGGTTAGGTCAGGTTCTTTTGTAACAGTAACAGAGTTGGAAGGGACCTTGGAGGTCATCTAGTCCAACCCCCTGCTCACACAGGAAACCTATACTAAGGATTCGAACCGCCGACCTTTCTGATCGACAAGCTCGGTGTCTTAGCCACTGAGCCACCTGGGGAGCTGCTTTTGGATTCAGAAGATCTAATGATGACCCAAAGTATGAGTACAGATAGTCCTCGATTTACAACCTCCTTTCATTTTCTTTCTTTTTTTTAAAAAATAGTTCTATTAAACATTTTTCAAAAAAACCAAAAAAGAATCTTTAAACGTTCGTTTCTTTCCAACAATTTCGCAACGGTTAAACATTTCGTACTTGTCCATTTTTTCTCCCTTATTTCAATGCATCCTTTATGTACATACAAGTCTAATATTAATTTATTTACCTATATGCATATAAATAACAGTGTACACAATTTCATTTCTAAAAACTACATTTTTTTCTGTTTCCTCTTATTTGTTGTTACATTTCTACTCCTATATCTTCCTTATTTGATCTTTCCTTGCCTTTTATCTACAGAGGAATTATTGAGTCTGTCATTTGCACCTCTATAACTGTCTGGTTCGGTTCTGCAACCCAACAAGAAAAACACAGACTTCAGAGGATAATTAGAACTGCAGAAAAAATAATGGCTACCAACCTGCCTTCCACTGAGGACCTGTATACTGCACGAATCAAGAAGAGGGCCGTGAAAATATTTGCAGATCCCTCGCATCCTGGACATAAACTGTTTCAACTCCTACCCTCAAAACGACGCTATAGAGCACTACACACCAGAACAACTAGACACAAGAACAGTTTTTCCCCGAAGGCCATCACTCTGCTAAACAAATAATTCCCTCAACACTGTCAAACTATTTACTGAATCTACACTACTATTAATCGTTTCATAGTTCCCATCACCAATCTCTTTCCACTTATGACTGTATGACTATAACTTGTTGCTGGCAATCCTTATGATTTATATTGATATATTGATCATCAATTGTGTTGTAATTGTTGTACCTTGATGAACGTATCTTTTCTTTTATGTACATTGAGAGCAGATGCACCAAGACAAATTCCTTGTGTGTCCAATCACACTTGGCCAATAAAATTCTATTCTATTCTATTCTATTCTATTCTATTCTATTCTATTCTATTCTATTCTATTCTATTCTATTCTATTCTATTCTATTCTATTCTATTCTATTCTATCTCTCTTCTCTAGCCATTCGTCCCATATCTCCCACACTGTATAATATTCTGTTTCCTCTTTTTCTTATATCTCCTTTGTAAGTTTTTCCATTTCTGCACGTTCCAAGACTTTTCTAATCAAATTATCTAACGTTGTGCAAGTTGCAAGTGTGTGATTGAACAGAGTTGACCCGAAAGAGAAAATGTCTGACTCCTGATATTCTGCTGTTGTTATGGCGCAAGGCCATAAAACATAAAAAGAAGCATCAATAATTTTTTATAAAAGAGAAGAGCGTGAACATTACCAAGAATTACCAAGAAACATGCCGGAATTGCAAAGGCAGACCGGAACAGACATTATCTGAAAGGTGCAGGTTGCAAAACCTTTTGTATCTTTTACACAATCTTTGTTGTTGTTGTTGTTAAAATCTACCTTATGGGGAACAAGGCCCTGGCCAAAGACTGATATACTATTGCTCCATAGGTTCCCCTCGCACATATGTACTAGTCGTTCCCAACTCTAGGGGGCGGTGCTCATCTCCGTTTCAAAGCCGAAGAGCCAGCGCTGTCCGAAGATGTCTCCATGGTCATGTGGCCGGCATGACTCAACGCCAAAGGCGCACGGAACGCTCTTCCCTTCCCACCAAAGGTGGTCCCTATTTTTCTACTTGCATTTTTACATGCTTTCGAAACTGCTAGGTTGGCAGAAGCTGGGACAAGTAATGGGAGCTCACTCCGTTACACGGCAGCACTAGGGATTCGAACCGCTGAGCTGCCGGCCTTTTGATCGACAAGCTCAACGTCCTAGCCCCTGAGCCACCGCGTCCCTGTGCTTTATCTTAGGGGCAGCTTAATCCATTAAAGAGGCATTATACAAGTAATCCTTGACTTGCAACAATTTGTTTAGCAACCATTCGAAGTTACAATGGCACTGAAAAAACTAACTTATGACCATTTTTCACAGTTACGACTCTTGCAGCATCCCCATCAGCGGTTGGGTGGCCCCCCGGTTCGGACCGGTTCGCAAGAACCGGTAGTAAAACCGGCGGGAGGCTCCGCCCACTGACCTCGATGTCATCAGGAAGCTTCTGCGCAGAAGCGCGCGTGGGTGCACGAACAAAGTAAGTACGCGCACGCGGCCCCATTGTGAACTGATAGTAAAAGTAAGTAGAACCCACTCTGATCCCCTGAAGGCTAAATAAAACATATGAAGAACGATTGCAGGAACTGGGTATGTCTAGTTTAATGAAAAGAAGGACTCAGGGTGACATGATAGCAGTCTTCCAATATCTCAGGGGATGCCCCAAAGAAGGAGTCAAGCTATTCTCCAAAGCACCTGAGGGCAGGACAAGAAGCAATGGGTGGAAACTAATGAAGGAGAGAAGCAACTTAGAACTAAGGAGAAACTTCCTGACATTGTTGGAAC
Organism: Ahaetulla prasina; assembly: GCF_028640845.1. NCBI lineage: Eukaryota > Metazoa > Chordata > Lepidosauria > Squamata > Colubridae > Ahaetulla > Ahaetulla prasina. Next base: position 90,122,157 of record NC_080546.1, read on the forward strand.
AATTAATCAGTGGAACCACTTGCCACCAGAGGTTGTGAACGCTCCAACACTGGGAGTTTTTAAGAAGAGACTGGACAGCCATTTGTCTGAAACGGTATAGGGTTTCCTGCCTGAGCAGGGGGTTGGACTAGAAGACCTCCAAGGTCCCTTCCAGCTCTATTCACATTTGGGGGAAACGTGAATTTTGGCTGACAAACAAGCTGGCAGGGAGGGCAGATTGTGACCAGAGGGGAGGGATGTCTTTGGGGAGGGGGCTAACAGCCCAGAGAGGTCTTCTAGTCCAGCCCCCTGCTCAAGCAGGAGACTTTATACCTCTTCAAATAAGTGGCTGGCCAGTCTCTTCGTAAAAACCTCCAAAAACCTCCGCATATAGACGAGAGGTCGAACGACTAGCCTTGTGGTGCAACCAAAACAATCTGGAACTGAACACACTCAAAACCGTAGAAATGGTGGTAGATTTTAGGAAAAACCCTTCCATACTTCCACCTCTCACAATACTTGACAACACAGTATCAACAGTAGAAACCTTCAAATTTCTAAGTTCTATCATATCGCAAGATCTAAAATGGACAGCTAACATCAAAAACATCATTAAAAAAGGACAACAAAGAATGTTCTTTCTGCGCCAACTCAGTAAGCTCAAACTGCCCAAGGAGCTGCTGATCCAGTTCTACAGAGGAATTATTGAGTCTGTCATTTGCACCTCTATAACTGTCTGGTTCGGTTCTGCAACCCAACAAGAAAAACACAGACTTCAGAGGATAATTAGAACTGCAGAAAAAATAATTGCTACCAACTTGCCTTCCATTGAGGACCTGTATACTGCACGAATCAAGAAGAGGGCCGTGAAAATATTTGCAGATCCCTCGCATCCTGGACATAAACTGTTTCAACTCCTACCCTCAAAACGACGCTATAGAGCACTGCACACCAGAACAACTAGACACAAGAACAGTTTTTTCCCGAAGGCCATCACTCTGCTAAACAAATAATTCCCTCAACACTGTCAGACTATTTACTGAATCTGCACTACTATTAATCGTTTCATAGTTCCCATCACCAATCTCTTTCCACTTATGACTGTATGACTATAACTTGTTGCTGGCAATCCTTATGATTTATATTGATATATTGATCATCAATTGTGTTGTAAATGTTGTACCTTATCTTTTCTTTTATGTACACTGAGAGCATATGCACCAAGACAAATTCCTTGTGTGTCCAATCACACTTGGCCAATAAAAAAAAAAAATTCTATTCAGTGACAGAGCACCTACAACTTCTGGAGGCAAGTGGTTCCAATGATTTAATTGTTCCAACTGTCAGGAAATTTCTCCTTGGTTCTAAATTGCTTTTCTCCTTGATTAGTTTCCACCCATTGTTTCTTCTCCTGCCCTCTGGTGCTTTGGAGAATAGCTTGACTCCTCCTTCTTTGGGGCAGCCCCTGAGATATTGGAACACTGCTCTCATGTCCCCCCTTAGTTCTTAATTTCTCTAGACCAGCCAAACCCAAATCCTGCAACCGTTCTTCCTATGTTTTAGTCTCACGGCCTTTAATCATCTTAGTTGCTCAATTGCTTTGAATAAGCATACATCAATACTATGGAATACCTGAAATACATGCAGTCAGGAGAAAAAACACACCTGCTCAAATCTTTAAAATTACTCACCCGTCTGGCAAGGACATCACCTTAAATGTTTGATTATTTGAAGCCCCGTTTTTTTTTTTTGGATGAGAAAATTGATTTTTCTGTGCTGGGGAGTAATGAACCCATTTCTATCCCCCACTAGCAATAAATGGAATTGAAATTAAAATTCCACCTTCACGACTAATGAAGCCATCAAGTAGTGTAACCTTGCACACCGGGGAGAAAAAAAAATATTGAAGAGCGTATCTATCCACAGGCGGCCGGGGGTGTGTGTGTGTCTAATATTCAAATGATTCACAGAGGTTTTTAATAGATGGCAGACATTCATCCCTGGACTATGTAATTAAAATGTACCATGCATAATTAAAATTAATATAATTTAAAAAGTCCAGCACGGTTTAATTATCTTACTCAAACATAGCCTTCAGAGGCACCAGGAATCTTGCTCGGATAGTACTTTTTTTTTTTTTTTAATAAACAGCTGAAACCCAGGGAAGTAAGGGTAAAATAAAGGGTCCTGCATCAAAAACAAGGGGGAGAAATCAGATGTTCTCCCTTCATTTGAAACCCTTGGCAACTTTTAATAATGCCCCGACTTTTACTCTAGCTGGAAACAAACAGAAGTTCTATTCCTCTTTGCCCAATTATTCGCTGTTATCCAAACACACGTGATCAAAATTGGAGTCAGGATAACACACTGACGATTAACTGTTTTTTCCTTGGGTACCAAAAGCATGCGTGTGCACACTCTATCATTTGCACATGCATGCCCACATCCATAATGCAATGCCCTTCCTGCAAGCCACACCCTCCTGCACCTGCCAGAGCGCTATCTAACAAAATGAAATTCAACAGTTAAAAAAAAAGGAAGGTTCTACATTTAGGCAAAAAACCCCAAAATGCACAGGTACCATATATGTGATCCCTTGCTCAATAGTAGTAACTGTGAGAGGGATCTTGGAGTCCTAGTGGACAACCATTTAGATATGAGCCAGCCGTGTGCAGCAGCTGTTAAAAAAGCCAACACAGTTCTGGGCTGCATAAACAGAGGGATAGAATCAAGATCACGTGAAGTGTTAGTGCCACTTTATAATGCCTTGGTAAGGCCACACTTGGAATATTGCATTCAGTTTTGGTCACCACAATGTAAAAAAAGATGTTGAGGCTCTAGAAAGAGTGCAGAGAAGAGCAACAAAGATGATTAGGGGACTGGAGGCTAAAACATATGAAGAACAGTTGCAGGAACTGGGTATGTCTAGTTTGATGAAAAGAAGGACTAGGGGAGACATGATAGCAGTCTTCCAATATCTCAGGGGTTGCCACAAAGAAGAGGGAGTCAAACTATTCTCCAAAGCACCTGAGGGTAGAACAAGAAGCAATGGGTGGAAACTGATCAAAGAAAGAAGCAACTTAGAACTAAGGAAAAATTTCCTGACAGTTAGAACAATTAATCAGTGGAACGACTTGCCTCCAGAAGTTGTGAATGCTCCAACACTGGAAGTTTTTAAGAAGATGTTAGATAACCATTTGTCTGAAGTGGTGTAGGGTTTCCTCCCTGGGCAGGGGGTTGGACTAGAAGGCCTCCAAGGTCCCTTCCAACTCTGCTACTATTATTAAAGAAGTTCCCTCCAGAAACTGTAGACACTTCATCACTTTTTGAGAAGAGACTGGACAGCTACTTGTCTGAAGTGGTGTAGGGTCTCCTGCTTGAGCAGGGGGTTGGACTAGAAGACCTCCAAGGTCCCTTCCAGCTCTATTCTATTCTAAGGGCTGCCAATCATTTCTGTCTTCACTCTGCTTTCATTCTCCACCACTTCATGTCTCCAAGATGCTATGCAGGCAAGCATTAATTTAAGATCCGTCATCTGAGTCTTTGAAGCTGCTACAGGGGGAAAAAAAATCTAGTCTGTAAAATAAAATATGAGATGAATAAATGAATGACGATGTTCTCTACTTTGTTTAACAAAAAGGGGAACCATCCTCTTACAACGGAAGAATTGCAGGTGATTAAGGTGCAAGTAAATAGTCTCCCTAAACAGTTCAAATAATAAAAATACAGATAGTCTATGACTTATGGCCACAACTGAGCCCAAAATTTCTGTTGCTAGGTGAAATCTATCTGTCTGCCTGTCTGTCTGTCTATTTATCTATCTAGCTATCATCTACTTATCCATCCATCCATCCATCCATCCATCCATCCATCCATCCATTCACCTATCTCTGTCATCTATCATCTATCATCCATCCATATCTATCATCTGTCTGTCTGTCTGTCTGTCTGTCTGTCTGTCTGTCTGTCTGTCTGTCTGTCTGTCTGTCTGTCTGTCTGTCTATCTATCTATCTATCTATCTATCTATCTATCTATCTATCTATCTATCTATCTATCTATCATCTACTTATCATCCATCCATCCATCCATCCATCCATCTGTATCACCTATCATCTATCTATCTATCTATCCAGTGATGGGATTAGCCAGTTCGCACCACTTCGGGAGAACCGGTTGTTAACTTTCTGAGCAGTTTGGCAAACTGGTTGTTGGGAGAAATTATTAGGGCAGAGAACCGGTTGTTAAATTACTTGAATCTCACCACTGTATCTATCTATCTATCTATCTATCTATCTATCTATCTATCTATCTATCTATCTATCTATCTATCTATCTATCTATCTACCATCCATCCATCATCCATCCATCCATCCATCCATCCATCATGATCTATCATCTATCTATCTATCTATCTATCTATCTATCTATCTATCTATCTATCTATCTATCTATCTATCTATCTATCTATCTATCTATCTATCTATCATACATCCATCATCTATCTATCTATCTATCTTGCATTAGCATTTCATTCTTTAATGTATGCCAGTGTCTTTACAGAAAAAAAAGTGATAATAAAGGTCATCTAATCCTATCTTATCTTATCGGTCAGTACACTGCAACCACTCTAACAGCTTATTATCTATTTGAATAGGACCTTGGGTTTCAGAAAACATTCAGAATTGGTTGCAGAGAAGAAAGACTGCTGAGGAACTCTGGGAGTTGAAGTCCACAAGTCTTAAAGTGACCAAGGTTGGGGACCCCTGACTTAGAAAGAGCACCGTTCATTTGCGTCCTTGTTTCGTTCCACAACTGAACCTTAATTGTTCCTGCTTGAAAATTAAATGCTTGATCATAATGGTTTCTCGTCAGGACTCTGAACTTCCTTTGCCTTTGGGCTGTGCAATTTGCCTTACCTTTGAACATATCCTTCAAATATTGATCCCTGCTCCAAAAATATCTGAAAGCTATTCGTGGCCCTTGGTGCTTAAAAAAGACACAATGGAAGTTCCATTTCCTGCCCAAATCTTGGAACCAACCCCAGAAGGATACCAACAAGCTATTTTCTTTCTGAAACCTTATAGTGTTTGAGGGCTGACCCATCCAAACATCTACAAGGGGGGAAAAAATTCAATTTCTATAGAATGGTAGAAAGGGTACTCTGGTAGAACAGCGAACGAAGGTGGTTATTCATATATGAATGGTTTAATAACTAAATAACAGACAGGTTAACAGAGTTGGAAGGGACCTTGTAGGTCATCTAGTCCAACCCCAACCCACAGGCAAGAGATCCTGCCTATAACTTTTCTGACAGATGGCAGCCCAGTCTCTTCGTGAAAGCTTCCAGAGGTGAAGCTCCCACTACTTCCGAAGGCAACCTCTGTTCCATGGGTTGATTGTTCTCACTGTCAGAAAATTCCTCCTTTTTTCTAGGTTGAATCTCTCCTTGATCAGTTTCCATCCATTATTCCTTGTCTGGCCTTCAGGTGCCTTGGAAAATAGCTTGACCCCCTTCTCTTGGTGGCAGTATTTAGTATATAAGTCTTAAGTTCTATTGTTATTGCTCCACCTTCCTTCCTTCCTTCCTTCCTTCCCAGTGGTTAGAATGCAGTATTGCAGGCTAACTCTGCCCAGTGCCACCAGTTCGATCCTGACCGGCTCAAGGTTGACTCAGCTTTCCATCCTTCCGAGATCGATAAAATGAGGACCCAGATTGTTGGGTGGAAAGAGGCTGACTCTGTAAACCGCTTAGAGAGGGCTGTAAAGCTCTGTGAAGCGGGATATAAGTCTAAGGGCTACTGCTAGATCCTCCTTCCTTCCTTCCTTCCTTCCTTCCTTCCTTCCTTCCTTCCTTCCTTCCTTCCTTCCTTCCTTCCTTCCTTCCTTCCTTCCTAGTGGTTAGAATGCAGTATTGCTGGCTACCTCTGCCCAGTGCCACCAGTTCGATCCTGACCGGCTCAAGGTTGACTCAGCTTTCCATCCTTCCGAGATCGATAAAATGAGGACCCAGATTGTTGGGTGGAAAGAGGCTGACTCTGTAAACCGCTTAGAGAGGGCTGTAAAGCTCTGTGAAGCGGGATATAAGTCTAAGGGCTACTGCTAGATCCTCCTTCCTTCCTTCCTTCCTTCCTTCCTTCCTTCCTTCCTTCCTTCCTTCCTTCCTTCCTTCCTTCCTTCCTTCCTTCCTTCCTTCCTTCCTTCCTAGTGGTTGGAATGCGGTATTGCAGATTAATTCTGCTGACTGCGAGCAGTTTGATCCTGACCAGCTCAAGGTTGACTCAGCATTCCATCCTTTCCAAGGTGGGTAAAATGAGGACCCACATTGTTGGGGGCAAGAGGCTGACTCTGTAAACCGCTTAGAGAGGGCTGGAAAGCTCTGTGAAGCGGGATATAACTCTAAGTGCTGTTGCAGGGCCCAATCTAGCGATCCCGTCATGAAGCTAGGTCTCTTACCAGAAGGTCTTCAAACCGTCTCCTTTTATGGACAGACGATGCGACCCTGCTCTGAAATCCCCTCCGAGCGATTCATCCATTTTCATTTTCGTTCTAGAATCTTGCCCTGGGTTTCTCATTTGTTATCATTATTCAACAACGCTCGCATGCTCACAAAAGCCAGGATTGCGGTTGTCGTTCATCGTCACATCCACCCACCTGGGGTGTGTGGGCGGGGGCGGGGGCGGGGGGGTCAGAGAAGAAGCTTCATCTAACAATAATGGCAGGGCAAAGAAAGAAAGAAAGAAAGAAACCGAAATAACTCATATATTTTCCACTGTTCTGTAAGAAAGAAAGAAAAAAGAGAGAAAAGAATCCATAGCCCCTGAAAACAGTTCATGCCAGGATTGATTGATGTGAAGAAAAAGAAAAATGACAGGCAGGAGCTTTTGTTTCATCTTCCCTAATAGCACATCGCGACACATCTTAACTCAAAGGCAAACCCTCTTGTATCCTGAATGATCGTTTAAGTTTTTCTGAATAGACTTTTTCATTTTATTTTTAAACCCTCCCCCACTTCTTCTTTTTTTTTTAATGACCGGAAATGAAGAGGAGGCTGACAACGAATGAAACGCAGATAAAAGAAAACTGAGTTCAGGTGAGGTTCAGTGACACTTATCCGTTTTCTGACCCTACAGGGAAAGAAAGTGAGTGACATCCCATAAGGAGGAAAATTGGCATTCTCTAATAATAACGTGTCCTAAATTTATGAAGTGGCCGCAGCCCAAGCTGGAGCAAACCTGGAGTAAAATGAAGACCCCCCCCCCACACACACTGTAACAACATCGCCAAAAAGGCATTAAGAGTCGTTAACCTAATTTTTATTTTTTTATTTATTTTATTTTGTCGAGTACATATTAGATAATATATATAAGTAAAAGCATGAATTGAATACATAAAATGAATACAATTAAAGGGGACATTAGGACAGGGATGGTAGGCACGCTGGTGCTCTTATGCAAAGTCATCTTAGGAATGGAGTGTGGTCAACAGTAGACAATCATAGTTTAAAATTTTGGGGATTTGGGGCAGGGGTGAAATGCTCCCAGTTCGGACCGGATCGCCCAATCCGGTAGTGATGGCAACGGGTGGTTTGGAGAAAAAATCTCTGCCCAAACCTATGCCCAGCTGAGCCACGGGACCATCAGAGGCTGGGATCCGGAGGCTTTTAAAACCTCTTGTAGGTTGTAGAAAAAATGCTTTTAAAAGGCTCCTCTGACGATCCCAGCTGAGTTGCCTGATCGTCAGAGGGGTTTTTTTTCTTTTAAAGGCAAAAAAAAATGCTTTTAAAAGAAAAGAAAAGCTTCTGACGATCAGGCAACTCAGTTGGGTTCGTCAGAGCCTTTTAAAATCATTTTTTTAAACAACTTCTTTGGCCGAAGAGGTTGTAGAAAAAATGCTTTTAAAAATAAACAAAAGTTGGCCACACCCACCCAGTCACATAACCCCCACCCCAAGCCATGCCCACAGAACCGGTAGTAACAAATTTTACATTTCACCCCTGATTTTGGGATAAGACCACAGAGTCAGGTAGTGCATTCCAGGCATCAACAACTCTGTTACTGAAGTCGTATTTTCTGAAATCGAGTTTGGAGCAATTCACTTTAAGTTTGTATCTATTGTGTGCTCGTGTATTGTTGTGGTTGAAGCTGAAGTAGTCATTGACAGGTAGGACATTGTAGCAGATGATTTTATGAGCTATGCTCAGGTCATACCGAAGGCGGCGTAGTTCTAAATTTTCTAAACCCAGAATTTCAAGTCTGATGGTATAAGGTATTTTGTTGTGAGCGGAGGAGTGGAGGACTCTTCTTGTGAAATATTTCTGGATGTGTTCAATTGTATTGATGTCCAATGTGCAGTGCGGGTTCCAGACAGATGAGCTGTATTCGAGAATTGGTCCAGCAAATGTTTTGTATGCTTTGGTTAGTAGTGTAATATTACCGTGCGAATCTTGCATAGCTTCTTCCCTGGTAACATTGAACTGCAAACTAAGGCAGACAAAACTTTTGCTAGACCAATTTTCGAATACAGCTCATCTGTCTGGAACCCGCACTGCATATCGGACATTAATACAGGCTCCACCCCCATTTGCACCACTCAGGTGACCCTGAGGGCACAGATAAACCTCTAAGTGGCCTCAATGACTCTCTTAAAAGGATACAAATGACCAGCTGTCTGCAAGGAGTTTAAATCCTTCCATTCCCCACCATCCAGTCAGAGCTGAAGAAGCTCCTTGGATGAGAAGCGAAATGTCTTTAAAGAAAAATCAGAAAAACGAGTTGCCTCTTGAAAGAGCACCTTTGGGACTTGGATGATTGAGAATCTCCATAGACATTTTTGACTGCACACAAACGTAGGGGCTACAACCCTGTGGTGAAATTCAGATTTTTTTTAGTACCGGTTCTGTGGGCGTGGCTTGGTGGACGTGGCAGGGGAAGGATACTGCAAAATCTCCATACCCTCCCCACTCCAGGGGGAAGGATATTGCAAAATCCCCACTCCTTCCCCACTCCTGGGAGAAGGATATTGCAAAATCTCCATTCCCTCCCCACTCCAGGGGGAAGGATATTGCAAAATCTACATTCCCACCCCACTCCTGGGAGAAGGATACTGCAAAATCCCCACTCCCTCCCCACTCCTGGGAGAAGGATATTGCAAAATCCCCATTCCCTCCCCACTCCTGGAGGAAGGATACTGCAAAATCTCCATTCCCTTCCCACTCCTGGAGGAAGGACATTGCAAAATCTCCATTCCCTCCCCACTCCTGGAGGAAGGATACTGGAAAATCCCCATTCCCTCCCCACTCCTGGGAGAAGAATACTGCAAAATCCCCATTCCCTCCCCTGGGAGAAGGATATTGCAAAATCATTCCTCCCACTCCTGAGGAAGGATACTGCAAAATCTCCATACCCTCCCCACTCCAGGGGAAGGATATTGCAAAATCCCATTCCCTCCCTGGAGAAGGATATTGCAAAATCCCATTCCTCCCACTCCTGGAGGAAGGATATTGCAAAATCTCCATACCTCCCCACTCCAGGGGAAGGATATTGCAAAATCCCATTCCCTCCTGGGAGAAGGATACTGAAAATCCCATTCCTCCCACTCCTGGAGAAGGATACTGCAAAATCCCATTCCTCCCCACTCCTGGAGAAGGATACTGCAAAATCCCCACTCCTTCCCACTCCTGGAGGAAGGATACTGCAAAATCCCATTCCTCCCACTCCTGGGAGAAGGATACTGCAAAATCCCCACTCCCTCCCCACTCCTGGGAGAAGGATAATGCAAAATCCCCATTCCCTCCCCACTCCTGGAGGAAGGATACTGCAAAATCTCCATACCCTCCCCACTCCAGGGGGAAGGACATTGCAAAATCTCCATTCCCTTCCCACTCCTGGAGGAAGGACATTGCAAAATCTCCATTCCCTCCCCACTCCTGGAGGAAGGATACTGGAAAATCCCCATTCCCTCCCCACTCCTGGGAGAAGAATACTGCAAAATCCCCATTCCCTCCCCTGGGAGAAGGATATTGCAAAATCCCCATTCCCTCCCCACTCCTGGAGTAAGGATACTGCAAAATCTCCATACCCTCCCCACTCCAGGGGGAAGGATATTGCAAAATCCCCATTTCCCTCCCCTGGGAGAAGGATATTGCAAAATCCCCATTCCCTCCCCACTCCTGGAGGAAGGATACTGCAAAATCTCCATACCCTCCCCACTCCAGGGGGAAGGATATTGCAAAATCCCCATTTCCCTCCCCTGGGAGAAGGATACTGCAAAATCCCCATTCCCTCCCCACTCCTGGAGGAAGGATACTGCAAAATCCCCATTCCCTCCCCACTCCTGGAGGAAGGATACTGCAAAATCCCCATTCCCTCCCCACTCCTGGAGGAAGGATACTGCAAAATCTCCATTCCCTCCCCACTCCAGGGGGAAGGATACTGCAAAATCCCCATTCCCTCCCCACTCCTGGAGGAAGGACACTGCAAAATCCCCATTCCCTCCCCACTCCTGGAGGAAGGATACTGCAAAATCTCCATTCCCTCCCCACTCCTGGAGGAAGGACATTGCAAAATCCCCATTCCCTCCCCACTCCTGGAGGAAGGATACTGCAAAATCTCCATTCCCTCCCCACTCCTGGAGGAAGGACATTGCAAAATCTCCATTCCCTCCCCACTCCTGGAGGAAGGATACTGGAAAATCCCCATTCCCTCCCCACTCCTGGGAGAAGGATATTGCAAAATCCCCATTCTCTCCCCACTCCTGAGGAAGGATACTGCAAAATCTCTATTCCCTCCCCACTCCTGGAGGAAGGATACTGGAAAATCCCCATTCTCTCCCCACTCCTGAGGAAGGATACTGCAAAATCTCTATTCCCTCCCCACTCCAGGGGGAAGGATATTTCAAAATCTCCATTCCCACCCCACTCTGGGACCAGCCAGAGGTGGGATTTGCCGGTTGTCCGAACTACTCAAAATTTCCACTACCGGTTCTCCAGAACCTGCTGGATTCCACCCCTACTACAGCGGTAATCAGAGTCTTTGTTCTAGAAAAGCTGCTATACGAAGAAGGAACTGAGAACAGAAAACTAATGTAACAAGTGTTCCCATCTCGCAATTGTCCGTTTTCCCAATTTTCCCATTCTGAGTCCCCCCCCCCTCCAAATATGTGTTATCCCTCCCAGTTTAAAATTAATTGCAACTGGGAGGAGCATAGATGAAGCTGCTCTTTGATGTGCACGACTCCCTTGAAGAAGCTGCGTAGCAACATCGTTTCACGCTGAGTGCAGGAACCTCCTCATCTCCTCTCTCTCCTCCTTCTAGTTTCCTTTGAGACATTCTACCTTTGAAGGTGTTTCTTTTTTTTCTTTTGGGGAAAAGCCAGTAATTTATTCTTCTGCCTTACATCCATGGCTTATCAGTATACCCAGGACCTCAGCTGCCTGCAAAAAGCTTCACCCTGAATACAAATTGGCTCCCGAGTGACACCTATCCTGCGCAGGCTGCACTGGCTACCTGTGCCCTTCCGGGTGCGCTTCAAGGTGTTGGTGAACGTCTTTAAAGCGCTCCATGGCATAGGGCCGGGTTACTTACGGGACCGCCTGCTGCTACCGAATACCTCTCACCGACCCGTGCGCTCTCACAGAGAGGGACTCCTCAGGGTGCCGTCGGCGCGACAGTGTCGTCTGACGACACCCAGGGGAAGGGCCTTCTCTGTGGGGGCTCCCGCCCTCTGGAACGAACTCCCCCCAGGACTTCGTCAACTTCCGGACCTCCGAACCTTTCGTCGCGAGCTCAAAACTTACTTATTTATCTGCGCTGGACTGGGTTAGTTTTTTATGGGTTTTTAATGGGTTTTATCTCTAAATTTTAATTGTGGCCAATTTAAATAAGTTTTTTATTAGTATTTTAATTGTATTTATAATGTATTGTTCTTTTTTACTTGGCTGTGAACCGCCCTGAGTCCTTCGGGAGAAGGGCGGTATACAAATTTAAATAATAAATAAATAAATAAATGTAAAAAAGATCTGCGAAAAGCATGGGCGTAGCGGAAGCAATCGTGCCGTAAGTGTGCAGGAATTCCTCAACAGGCAGCAACACTCGGCTTCCTGACCTCAAGAAAGCACCCACAGAGATAACTACGACTAATAGAGGAGAATATTTGTAGCTCAGCGTTGAACTGTGGGGTCCTTGGCGCACTCTGAGCGTGGTGGTTTTCTCATAGAAATTTTGTTTTGTTTAAGTGGCCACTTTTTTGCCAAGATGTCAGGTGTGAAAGACCAGGTCTGTTGTGACCCAGGCCCAAGTAGGTAGTAATAAACTTAGTCTGTGGAAGAACAAACTTTATTTGAACAGCTGGGAATTACCTCATTCCCAGCGTCGTTCAACCCAAAGTAAAACAAATGCCTCCCAACACAAATTCCTCAGTTATCTCCCAAACCTTTAGAGGCAAACTACCAAAGGCCTTGCTTGGCAAATGTCCAGAAGCCACAAAAACAAAGACGTAGACGAAGCAGAAGACGAAGCTACCAACGTTGTTTTCCACCAAAGAGTCCAAATGCCGTCGCTGGTCTTTTAAGCCTTATGGGAGGGGCCAATCATCTCTTGGCCTTACTCCCGAGTTGTCCTTTTTGCTTGCTCTTGGAGGTGGAATTAGAAGACTGATCATCATCAGCCTAGTATTCCTACATAGCCACAAGTGAACTAAGCCCTTCTTTTGAATTCCCTTGTCCCTTATTTAACTCCAAGCAAGTGTTGACTGTTAATTGAGAAGATTTCTTTACATAGATTGTTTAGCAATAAATCAATTTAATTGGACCTTCATGTGTGAACCTGGTCTTTTGCACCGAAGCCCTCCATGTTTATTTAATTGCACCAAAGCATCATGCCACACATTACTGAAGAAATCCTATTTTTTCTGTAGAGATTCTCAATCATCCAGGTCAATGGTTGCCCCAAAAGTGCTTTTTCTGGAGGTCACTGGGCTTTCTGGTTGTTTACTTTTGAAGCAGGGCTGAAATCCAGCAGGTTCTGACAGGTTCTGGAGAACCGGTAGCGGAAATTTTGAGTAGTTCAGAGAACCGGTAGCGGAAATTTTGAGTAGTTCAGAGAGCCGACAAATATCACCTCTGGCTGGCCCCAGAGTGAGGTAGGAATGGAGATTTTGAAATATCCTTCCCCCTGGAGTGGGGAGGCAATGGAAATTTTGCAGTATCCTTACTCCAGGAGTGGGGAGGGAATGGGGATTTTGCAGTATCCTTCCCCTGGAGTGGGGAAGGAATGGAGATTTTACAGTATCCTTCCTCCAGGAGTGGGGAAGGAATGGGGATTTTGCAGTATCCTTCCTCCAGGAGTGGGGAGGGAATGGGGATTTTGCAATATCCTTCTCCCAGGAGTGGAGAGGGAATGGGGATTTTGCAGTATCCTTCCCCTGGAGTGGGAAAGGAATGGAGATTTTGCAGTATCCTTCCTCCAGGAGTGGGGAAGGAATGAGGATTTTGCAGTATCCTTCCTCCAGGAGTGGGGAAGGAATGGGGATTTTGCAATATCCTTCCTCCAGGAGTGGGGAGGGAATGGGGATTTTGCAATATCCTTCTCCCAGGAGTGGAGAGGGAATGGGGATTTTGCAGTATCCTTCCTCCAGGAGTGGGGAAGGAATGGGGATTTTGCAATATCCTTCCTCCAGGAGTGGGGAGGGAATGGGGATTTTGCAATATCCTTCTCCCAGGAGTGGGGAGGGAATGGGGATTTTGCAGTATCCTTCCTCCAGGAGTGGGGAAGGAATGGGGATTTTGCAGTATCCTTCCTCCAGGAGTGGGAGGAATGGGATTTTGCAGTATCCTTCCTGGAGTGGGAGGAATGGAGATTTTGCAGTATCCTTCCTCCAGGAGTGGGAGGAATGGGATTTTGCAATATCCTTCTCCCAGGAGTGGGAGGAATGGGATTTTGCAGTATCCTTCCTCCAGGAGTGGGAAGGAATGGGATTTTGCAGTATCCTTCCTCCAGGAGTGGGAGGAATGGGATTTTGCAATATCCTTCTCCCAGGAGTGGGGAGGGAATGGGGATTTTGCAGTATCCTTCCTCCAGGAGTGGGGAAGGAATGGGGATTTTGCAGTATCCTTCCTCCAGGAGTGGGGAGGGAATGGGGATTTTGCAATATCCTTCCCCTGGAGTGGGAAAGGAATGGAGATTTTGCAGTATCCTTCCTCCAGGAGTGGGGAGGGAATGGGGATTTTGCAATATCCTTCTCCCAGGAGTGGGGAGGGAATGGGGATTTTGCAGTATCCTTCCTCCAGGAGTGGGGAAGGAATGGGGATTTTGCAGTATCCTTCCTCCAGGAGTGGGGAGGGAATGGGGATTTTGCAATATCCTTCCCCACTCCAGGGATTCTCCCAGGAGTGGAGAGGGAATGGGGATTTTGCAGTATCCTTCCTCCAGGAGTGGGGAAGGAATGGAGATTTTGCAGTATCCTTCCTCCAGGAGTGGGGAAGGAATGGAGATTTTGCAGTATCCTTCCTCCAGGAGTGGGGAGGGAATGGGGATTTTGCAGTATCCTTCCTCCAGGAGTGGGGAGGGAATGAGGATTTTGCAATATCCTTCTCCCAGGAGTGGGGAGGGAGTGGGGATTTTGCAGTATCCTTCCCCTGGAGTGGGAGGAGTGGGAGGGAATTGGGGGTTGAGGTAGAGGATGGAGTGATGGTTAATGTACAGGGATTATTGAAGATGTATAAATATAATTAATGTAGGGTCGGGTCTGCCCAGTTACCATTTTAAAACGGTGGGGAGGGGAACTGGGGGGGGGGTTTGAGGGTAGAGATGGAGTGATGGTTAATGTACAGGGATTATTGAAGATGTATAAATATAATTAATGTAGGGTCGGGTCTGCCCAGTTACCATTTTAGAACGGTGGGGAGGGAATGATTTTGCAATATCCTTCCTGGAGTGGGAGGAATGATTTTGCAATATCTTCCCACTCCAGGGATTCTCCCAGGAGTGGGAGGAATGATTTTGCAGTATCCTTCCTCCAGGAGTGGAGAGGGAATGGGATTTTGCAATATCCTTCTCCCAGGAGTGGGAAGGAATGGGATTTTGCAATATCCTTCCTGGAGTGGGAGGAATGGAGATTTTGCAGTATCCTTCCCTGGAGTGGGAGGAATGGAGATTTTGCAGTATCCTTCCTGGAGTGGGAAGGAATGGAGATTTTGCAGTATCCTTCCTGGAGTGGGAGGAGTGGGATTTTGCAATATCCTTCCTGGAGTGGGAAGGAATGGAGATTTTGCAGTATCCTTCCTGGAGTGGGAGGAATGAGGATTTTGCAATATCCTTCTCCAGGAGTGGGAGGAATGATTTTGCAATATCTTCCCACTCCAGGGATTCTCCCAGGAGTGGGAGGAATGGGATTTTGCAATATCTTCCCACTCCAGGGATTCTCCCAGGAGTGGAGAGGGAATGGGATTTTGCAGTATCCTTCCTGGAGTGGGAGGGAATGGGATTTTGCAATATCTTCCCACTCCAGGGATTCTCCCAGGAGTGGGAGGAATGAGGATTTTGCAATATCCTTCCTGGAGTGGGAGGAGTGGGATTTTGCAATATCCTTCCCACTCCAGGGATTCTCCCAGGAGTGGGAGGAATGATTTTGCAATATCCTTCTCCCAGGAGTGGGATTTTGCAATATCCTTCCCTGGAGTGGGGTGGAAATGGAGATTTTGCAGTATCCTTCCTGGAGTGGGAGGAATGATTTTGCAGTATCCTTCCTCCAGGAGTGGGGAGGGAATGGGGATTTTGCAGTATCCTTCCTCCAGGAGTGGGGAGGGAATGAGGATTTTGCAATATCCTTCTCCCAGGAGTGGGGAGGGAGTGGGGATTTTGCAGTATCCTTCCCCTGGAGTGGGGTGGAAATGGAGATTTTGCAGTATCCTTCCCCTGCCACGCCCACTAAACCACGCCCACCAAGCCACACCACACCCACAGGACCGGTAATAATAAAATTTGGATTTCACCACTGTTTTGAAGACATTTTGCTTCTCCTCCAAGAAACTCCTTCAGCTCCTTCCATTCTCCAACTGTCCCGTCAGAGCTTTTTTAAGGAGATGTTTTTTTATTCATCTATCATCAAACAGCTGGTTTGACGATAGATAAATAAATATCATAGGCAGAGATTGGAATATTTATCTACGATCACGAGGACAGCCTTATTTTGTCATTTCTAGTAACACTGTTCTTGCCTTATTGACACTGCAAGATTGATGATCACCTTTAGCAACCTGGTAGATTAATGAATTTATGATCCCAGATTGCCTTTTGCAATTTTAATGGGGTTTTTTTTTTTCCATTGGCTTGTGGAATTCTGTGATTACCCATATATAAAATTAAGTGATTGATCTGGAGAATGATGCTCCTCCTCTCCTATGTTACAGACTTAACAATAAAATAAGGGGGAGGGGAATTGGGGGGTTGAGGGTAGAGGATGGAGTGATGGTTAATGTACAGGGATTATTGAAGATGTATAAATATAATTAATGTAGGGTCGGGTCTGCCCAGTTACCATTTTAGAACGGTGGGGAGGGAGAAAAGAGAAGAGTAGGAGGTAGGAAAGAGGAGAAGAGGAAGGAAGAGGGTAGAAGAGGAGAAGGAAGGTGTAGGGTGGAGGAGGAGAGGATGTAGATAAGAGAAGGAGAGGAAGGTCTGGAAAGTAGAAGAAGGTAGAAGAGGAGAGTGTTAAAAGGGGTGGTGACTGGGCAAGCCCGACTAATTGTTTATAACTGTACATTGGATGAGCTGTTTGATATGATTGTAAAAATAAAACTTTTTTATGAAAAAAAACACAATAAAATCTAGAAAACAATTAAGGCTATCAATTGTCTTCCGTCGTCATAAACATTATTTTATTTTAGAAATGTTGTATAACTTGACCCAATCAAAGTCCCACGCCTACTTTTAGCAGCCCAGATTACAAATACAAAGAGACCAACATTCAAAAGAAAGGAAGTGGATCAATTAAATATACGATCAAGTAGATCAACCGCTAAGAGATTTCAGTTATTGGCGGATAAAAGTATAAGAAGTATACATATGGCAGAGTAGGTCCCAAGACATAAAGCAACCGAGACGGTAGAGAAGAATGAGGTAACCTCAGGATTTTGATTAACAGCTTGACAAGAAGAAACTCTGAATGTGATATAATCTGCCATTTTAGATGAGAGAAAATGGGCTTTAGACAGTGGTGGGGTTCAAATAATTTAACACCCAGGTTGCCCGGGGTCAGGTTGACTGTCGTGAGAGGCGTGGTCCATCCCTGACCTCCGTCTCTGCCACACATGCGGGACGAGCATCCCACGATGGTTAACCTGACCCTGGGTGAACTGGTTGTTAAATTATACACATACCCGCTATCAAAGTGGATCCCGGGTGCTGCGCTGCACTGCACTGCAATGGAGAAACGGGAAACGGAACGGCTGACCCAAGGGAAGGAGGAGGAGCAGAGTGAAGAAAGAGTGAAAGCAGCCTTCTCCTTCCCTCGTGCCGGCTGCTCCATTGCCCATTTCTCCATTGCAGCGCAGCGCCCAGGATCCACTTTGATAGCGGGGGGGTGGGTAATTTAATAACCGGTTCGCTTGAACCGTGTGAACCGCTAAATCCGATCATTGGCTTTTTTAAGGAGATGTTTTTTTATTCATCTATCATCAAACAGCTGGTTTGACGATAGATAAATAAATATCATAGGCAGAGATTGGAATATTTATCTACGATCACGAGGACAGCCTTATTTTGTCATTTCTAGTAACACTGTTCTTGCCTTATTGACACTGCAAGATTGATGATCACCTTTAGCAACCTGGTAGATTAATGAATTTATGATCCCAGATTGCCTTTTGCAATTTTAATGGGGTTTTTTTTTTTCCATTGGCTTGTGGAATTCTGTGATTACCCATATATAAAATTAAGTGATTGATCTGGAGAATGATGCTCCTCCTCTCCTATGTTACAGACTTAACAATAAAATAAGGGGGGGGAATTGGGGGGTTGAGGGTAGAGGATGGAGTGATGGTTAATGTACAGGGATTATTGAAGATGTATAAATATAATTAATGTAGGGTCGGGTCTGCCCAGTTACCATTTTAGAACGGTGGGGAGGAGAAAAGAGAAGAGTAGGAGGTAGGAAAGAGGAGAAGAGGAAGGAAGAGGGTAGAAGAGGGAGAAGGAAGGTGTAGGGTGGAGGGAGGAGAGGATGTAGATAAGAGAAGGAGAGGAAGGTCTGGAAAGTAGAAGAAGGTAGAAGAGGGGAGAGTGTTAAAAAGGGGGGTGGTGACTGGGCAAGCCCGACTAATTGTTTATAACTGTACATTGGATGAGCTGTTTGATATGATTGTAAAAATAAAACTTTTTTATGAAAAAAAACACAATAAAATCTAGAAAACAATTAAGGCTATCAATTGTCTTCCGTCGTCATAAACATTATTTTATTTTAGAAATGTTGTATAACTTGACCCAATCAAAGTCCCACGCCTACTTTTAGCAGCGTCCAGATTACAAATACAAAGAGACCAACATTCAAAAAGAAAGGAAGTGGATCAATTAAATATACGATCAAGTAGATCAACCGCTAAGAGATTTCAGTTATTGGCGGATAAAAAGTATAAGAAGTATACATATGGCAGAGTAGGTCCCAAGACATAAAGCAACCGAGACGGTAGAGAAGAATGAGGTAACCTCAGGATTTTGATTAACAGCTTGACAAGAAGAAACTCTGAATGTGATATAATCTGCCATTTTAGATGAGAGAAAATGGGCTTTAGACAGTGGTGGGGTTCAAATAATTTAACACCCAGGTTGCCCGGGGTCAGGTTGACTGTCGTGAGGCGTGGTCCATCCCTGACCCCCGCCTCTGCCCCACATGCGGGACGAGCATCCCACGATGGTTAACCTGACCCTGGGTGAACTGGTTGTTAAATTATACACATACCCGCTATCAAAGTGGATCCCGGGTGCTGCGCTGCACTGCACTGCAATGGAGAAACGGGCAAAGGAGCGGCCGCACGAGGGAAGGAGGAGGAGCAGAGAGAAAGAGGAAAGTGGGCTTCTCCTTCCTCGTGCCGCTGCTCCTTTGCCCTTTTCTCCATTGAAGCCCAGCGCCGCGCCCAGGATCCACTTTGATAACGGGGTAGTGGTGGAGGAAATTTAACAACCGGTTCGCTTGAACCGGTGTGAACCGGCTAAATCCGATCATTGGCTTTTTAAGGAGATGTTTTTATTCATCTATCATCAAACAGCTGGTTTGACGATAGATAAATAAATATCATAGGCAGAGATTGGAATATTTATCTACGATCACGAGGACAGCCTTATTTTGTCATTTCTAGTAACACTGTTCTTGCCTTATTGACACTGCAAGATTGATGATCACCTTTAGCAACCTGGTAGATTAATGAATTTATGATCCCAGATTGCCTTTTGCAATTTTAATGGGGTTTTTTTTTTTCCATTGGCTTGTGGAATTCTGTGATTACCCATATATAAAATTAAGTGATTGATCTGGAGAATGATGCTCCTCCTCTCCTATGTTACAGACTTAACAATAAAATAAGGGGGAGGGGAATTGGGGGGTTGAGGGTAGAGGATGGAGTGATGGTTAATGTACAGGGATTATTGAAGATGTATAAATATAATTAATGTAGGGTCGGGTCTGCCCAGTTACCATTTTAGAACGGTGGGGAGGGAGAAAAGAGAAGAGAGTAGGAGGTAGGAAAGAGGAGAAGAGGAAGGAAGAGGGGTAGAAGAGGGAGAAGGAAGGTGTAGGGTGGAGGGAGGAGAGGATGTAGATAAGAGAAGGAGAGGAAGGTCTGGAAAGTAGAAGAAGGTAGAAGAGGGGAGAGTGTTAAAAAGGGGGGTGGTGACTGGGCAAGCCCGACTAATTGTTTATAACTGTACATTGGATGAGCTGTTTGATATGATTGTAAAAATAAAACTTTTTTATGAAAAAAAACACAATAAAATCTAGAAAACAATTAAGGCTATCAATTGTCTTCCGTCGTCATAAACATTATTTTATTTTAGAAATGTTGTATAACTTGACCCAATCAAAGTCCCACGCCTACTTTTAGCAGCGTCCAGATTACAAATACAAAGAGACCAACATTCAAAAAGAAAGGAAGTGGATCAATTAAATATACGATCAAGTAGATCAACCGCTAAGAGATTTCAGTTATTGGCGGATAAAAAGTATAAGAAGTATACATATGGCAGAGTAGGTCCCAAGACATAAAGCAACCGAGACGGTAGAGAAGAATGAGGTAACCTCAGGATTTTGATTAACAGCTTGACAAGAAGAAACTCTGAATGTGATATAATCTGCCATTTTAGATGAGAGAAAATGGGCTTTAGACAGTGGTGGGGTTCAAATAATTTAACACCCAGGTTGCCCGGGGTCAGGTTGACTGTCGTGAGAGGCGTGGTCCATCCCTGACCTCCGTCTCTGCCACACATGCGGGACGAGCATCCCACGATGGTTAACCTGACCCTGGGTGAACTGGTTGTTAAATTATACACATACCCGCTATCAAAGTGGATCCCGGGTGCTGCGCTGCACTGCACTGCAATGGAGAAACGGGCAAAGGAGCGGCCGGCACGAGGGAAGGAGGAGGAGCAGAGAGAAGAAAGAGGGAAAGTGGGCTTCTCCTTCCCTCGTGCCGGCTGCTCCATTGCCCATTTCTCCATTGTAGCACAGCGCCGCGCCCAGGATCCACTTTGATAACGGGGTAGTGGTGGAGGAAATTTAACAACCGGTTCGCTTGAACCGGTGTGAACCGGCTAAATCCGATCATTGGCTTTAGATAACCTGTTCTGTAGGAGATGAGCGGGCTGAGCCCGAGGGTGGGGTTAAATGCGTCATCAGTTTGGAATTCTTACGTTTCCACAAGAGACCAAAGTTCAGGTCCCTTGAATTCTGTTGACTCTTATCTAACATCAGTTTGATGTTGAAACATTAGATCGGATTCTTGCATAGCACGAAATAAACTTTCCGTATTTTGAACTTCCTCCTGGTTTATCTAAGATATTTAGGGATCCTGGAGCTAACAAATTCCTTGAATTGAACCTGGAAACTGTAAGAAATTATTTGCTCTGTCCAAACAAGGAATTGGATATGATTTATCCTTTTCTTCCTTTCATAGTTACTTCAATTTCTTTGATTTCCTATTTATCACTCCATTTCTGCTGTTTGCATAATATCACCCTCCCTGAAAAGGAATAACATGAAGAGTGCTTTGGTAGATACGGTTTCTTTCTTTCTTTCTTTCTTTCTTTCTTTCTTTCTTTCTTTCTTTCTTTCTTTCTTTCTTTCTTTCTTTCTTCTCTCGCTCTCTTTCTTTCCTCCCTCCTTCTTTCTTCCTTTCTTCCTTCCTTCCTTTCTCTTTCCTCCCTCCCTCCCATTTTCTTTCTTTCTTTCTCTCTTCCTTCCTTCCTTCTCTCTCTCTTTCCTCCCTCCCTTCGTCCCTCCCTCCCTCCCACTTTCTTTCTTTCTTTCTTTCTTTCTTTCTTTCTTTCTCTCTTTCCTCCTTTCGTCCCTCCCTCCCACTTACTTTTTTCTCTTTCTTTCTTTCTTTCTTTCTTTCTTTCTTTCTTTCTTTCTTTCTTTCTTTCTTTCTTTCTTCCTTTCTTCCTTCCTTCCTTCCTTTCTTTCTTTCTCTCTCTCTTTCTTTCCTCTTTCTTTCTTTTCTTCCTTCCTTCCCTCCTTCTTTTCTTCCTCTATCTCTCTCTCTTTCCTCCCTCCCTCTGTCCCTCCCTCCCACTTTCTTTCTTTCTTTCTTTCTTTCTCTCTCTTTCCTCTTTCTTTCCTTTCCTTTCCTTTCCTTTCCTTTCCTTTCCTTTCCTTTCCTTTCTCTTTCTCTCTCTCTCCTTCCTTCCTTCCTTCCTTCCTTCCTTTCTTCCTTCCTTCCTTTCCTTTCCTTTCCTTTCCTTTCCTTTCTCTTTCTCTCTCTCTCCTTCCTTCCTTCCTTCCTTTCCTTTCCTTTCCTTTCCTTTCCTTTCCTTTCCTTTCCTTTCCTTTCCTTTCCTTTCCTTTCTTTCTCTCTCTCCTTCCTTCCTTCCTTCCTTCCTTCCTTCCTTCCTTCCTTCCTTCCTTCCTTCCTTCTTCTTTCTTTCCTTCCTTTTTTTCTTTCCTTTTTGTGGTTGCTGCAGATTCATGAAAACAGAAGGCGGCATGAATAATAAGTGGGGCCTAATATCAAAGCAACGTTTCCAACTCAAAAGAAGTAGACTTGAAGCCTTCAAAGAAATTACACAGAGTGTGCTGAATTCCACCCCCTCCTCTCCCCCCCCCCCAAATAAATTCAAATAATTGCACACGCCAAATGCTAAACGTCTAATTACAGATCGTTTGAGCTTGTGCTTCACAGCGGATGTACCTTCACCTTGGCAGTTAGTTTTTAATCTTAGGAAAGTTTCTACGGGAGTTTGACAAATGGAAAAAGAAGCTGTGGATACAGAATTAAACCCCCAGCTGGGGATGTCTTTGGCTTAAAATAGTCCTTTGGTTCTCAGCCTAGAGTTTTCTGATCTGGTAAGCTGCTTTCCGAATAAAATTGCCAGCGGCTGGTGCCATCAGTGTCTGTACAAAGCCCATCAGAACGATTGGCACACTTTTTTCATTCTTCTTCTTCTTCTTTTTAACTCTGTATTTCTGTGCCATTTTCCATTTGTCGTTGCCTTGAATGTCAGATTTTAACAAAGAAGCAGTCGGCGAATTAAACAATGTAATATATAGTAATATATATATGAGTTGGAAGGGACCTTGGAGGCCTTCTAGTCCAACCCCCTGCCCAGGCAGGAAACCCTACACTATTTCAGACAAATGGTTATCCAAAGTTTTCTTAAAAATTTCCAGTGTTGGAGCATTTACAACTTCTGCAGGCAAGTTGTTCCACTGATTAATTGTTCTAACTGTCAGGAAATTTCTCCTTAGTTCTAGGTTGCTTCTCTCCTTGATTAGTTTCCACCCATTGCTTCTTGCTCTACCCTCAGGTGCTTTGGAGAATAGCTTGACTCCCTCTTCTTTGTGGCAGCCCCTGAGATATTGGAACTCTGCTATCATGTCTCCCCTAGTCCTTCTTTTCATTAAACTAGACATACCCAGTTCCTGCAACTGTTCTTCATATGTTTTAGCCTCCAGTCCCCTGATCCTCTTGGTTGCTCTTCTCTGCACTCTTTCTAGAGTCTCAACATCTTTTTTACATCATGGCGACCAAAACTGAATGCAATGTGGTGTTGAACGATTGATATAACAAAGGTAATGTCTTCCTTGCAGTTTTTGACCGGCTTAAAGGCTGCAGATTGACAACCGCAATATAAAACTCTAGAGTTTATTTATTTATTTTATTTGTCAAACACAACAGTATATATAAGTATAAGCATGAAATAACCATATGAATTGGATACAATCAAAGGGAACATTAGGACAGGAACTGTAGGCACGCTGGTGCTCTTATGCATGCCCCTTACAGACCTCTTAGGAATGGGGTGAGATAGTTTTTGGTTAAAGCTTTTGGGATTTTAGGAAGAGACCACGGAGTCAGGTAGTACATTCCAGACATTAACAACTCTGTTACTGAAGTTATATTTTCTGCAATAGAGATTGGAGCGGTTCACATTAAGTTTAAATCTCTTGTGTATTGTTGCGATTAAAGCTGAAGTAGTCTTCGACAGGAAGGACATTGTAGCAGATGATTTTATGGGTTATACTCAGGTCATGCGGAAGGCGGTGGAGTTCTAAATTTTCTAAACCCAGGATTTCAAGTCTAGTTAGTTAAAAGATACCGCAGTAAAGTCAAAGCTAGCATGTTACGCATGTTGTAGCCACGATTCGTAAGCCACGATCGATTCGTGCATTCGATGGCCGAGCTCAGCCTTTGAAAGGGGTGTTAACTCTTCCCTTTGGCTCATTAAAGCAGATGTGTCTTTCCAGCTTTATGAGTATGCTGCTTTCATGATTTGGAAAGAGGAACTTGATGTGCGTTTCTCTCTGTTGTGAAGGACTTTTTTCTTCTTGCCAAAGTTGGAAGGGACCTTGGAAGTCTTTTAGTCCAAGTCCCTGCTCAGGCAGGAAACCTTATATTATTTCCCAAAGGTGCTTTTTTTTCAAGAGGCAACTGGACTTCCTGGTTTTTCTTTAAAGACCTTTCGCTTCTCATCCAGGAAGCTTCTTCAACTCTGACCGGATGGTGGGGAATGGAAGGATTGATACTTCTTGCAGACAGCTGGCCATTTGCATCCTTTTAGAGAGGGGAAACGAAACAACCACTTCATAAACACATGGCACAACACAGGAGAACAAACCCAACAGCAGTCCATCTGCATTTAAAAGACGAAGGCCACTCTTTGTGAAGACAGCAAAGTCCACATTTTGGACAGAGGGGACTGCTGGTATGAAAGAGGGATCAAAGAGGACATCGATGTCAAAACTGAACGGTCCCCTCTCAACAGAAAGGGAGGGATACGACACCATCCATCTCCAGTCTACAACATGGTCCTTTCAGCAATTCCAAGAAGATGCTACATCCATTTGCACCACTCAGGTGACCCTGAGGACACACTACAAACCTCCAAGTGGCCTCAATGGCTCTCTAAGTGAATGCAAATGACCAGCTGCCTGCAAGGAGTATTAATCCTTCCATTCCCCACCGTCCAGTCGGAGCTGAAGAAGCTCCTTGGAATGAGAAGTGAAATGTCTTCAAAGAAAAACCAAAAAGTCCAATTGCCTCTTGAAAAAAAGCACCTTTGGGGCAACCATGAACTGGATGACTCTGGATCTTCATAGAGATTCCTCATTTAGCATATAACTCTAGGGTGTTGTGGCTCCAGCCCCCCCTGGGCCTGGCCCCCTGCCAGAAAGTGACTCAGAGAGTTAGGGGGAAGGGCCGTTGGGGCTCCCCTCTGCAGGGCCGGCTTCTCTGGCTCAGTTCCAGGAGCTAGAGGCAGGCCAGGTGGAGGAGGTGACGAGGCCTCTGTCTCCTGTATCTCCCCCCGCCCGGGCAACGCTTCCAGACCCAGCTGTGGACAATCAGTCCTGGTTAGATCCCAGGTTTCATAGACAAGAGAGGCGGGAACAACAAAAGAAGGGGTGGGGCAGGCCTAGAGAGTGCTCAGTCACGGAGCCACACCCCACAGGGTATAAAAGCAGGAGGAGCTGCTCTACTACTTCGTGACGGACAAAACAAACTGACTGGACAAAACTTGAGCTGAACTATTTGACTGAGCATTTGGCCTGGATCGCTGTTTGTTCCTGACTTCCTGGTTGCTCTGGTAACGAGCTTCTGTGACGCCGACATCAGGGAAGATAAAGAAAACCTTGGCAGATGTTTGCTGGTCTGCTGCCAGAGCTGATAGCTGCCGTGGATTAAATTGCTGGCTAATTAAGTCAGTTCACGTGTCTCCCGGACTGAGGTGTGGGGGGACAAAACATAGGGCTTCTTGTTGCCCTTTTCTATATGGTAGTCCTCAAGTTACAACAGCTTCATTTAGTGACCGTTCAAAGCTTCAGTGGCACTGAGGCAGTGATTTATGACCGTTTTCACAGATACAACCTTTGTAGCATCCCCGTGATCAAAATTCAGATGCTTGGCAATGGATTCATATTTATGACGGTTGCAGCGTCCCGGACTTACGTGATCCCCTTTTAAAACCCTTCTGGCAAGCAAAGTCAACGGGGAATCTTAACAACCGAGTTACTAACTTATCAGCGGCGGAGAATTCACTTAACAACCATGGCAAGCAAAGTCGTAAAAGAGAGGCAAAACTCACTTAACAAATGCCCTCACTTAGCAATGTGAGCGTTGGGCTAAATTGCGGCCGTATGTCGAGGAACGACGCATTTTGATCAATTCTTGGGACACGGGAACTGACACGAAGGCGATGTCGGTTAACCTTGGATTTGGGAAAGTCGTGCCATTGACTATTCATTGGCAGCCAGCATTCTCAAAAAATATCCAGCTTCCCAGACAATATATTTCGTTAGTCAGCTGCAAAACACAGAGAATAGTGATTAGAGTCAGGACAATATATTGTTTTAGCAGGGTATTATATCACCCCAACAAAGCCTTAAGATTTGCTTCGGCGGAAAAGGCTTATAGAACGGAGCCTTAAACCCGAGAAAATATTTTGCATTTATATAGGCCGAATTTATCCTTAAACATATATATTTTGTTTCGAGGTGGGGAGGGGGAACTCCTGATTATGTTTTCCCTCCTTAACGCTTTCCTTCTTCTTTTCTCGATGAATAAAACAACCCCATAAAACCATCCAGAAGGAAACGCTGAGCTTCTGTGTCACTAATTTTTCTCCAAGGACTAAAACCAGCTCGCTCTAAATCTTTCCTAATGCGGCTTTTTTTCAGCAAAGCACCACAATGCTATAATGCATAACTTTCTCCTCCCCGCCCCTTTCTTTTTTTTTTTAATTTATGCTTTTCACCTTCACGAGAAGAAACAAAGCAAGAAAAGATTTGCCTTGGGGCCCACCTAATATATACATACATACATACATATATTTGAAGCAAAAAATAAAAATTACTGGGATGCCTTTGAGATCCCGGAAGATGCGCTGCTCCTTATCAGCAGCACAATATCACACTGAATTAAAAAGGGCACATTAGATCAAACAGTCTAGGATAGCAGAAGAGAAAATCCGCATGCCTTCGTATCGCTTATGAAACATGCCAAAAACCACGGGCAGGGAGATGATAGAAAATCTAAAAAAAAAAAAAAAAAGTAAAAAAAAAAAAAAAATCCTCAGATGCAGAACTTCAGCGCCGATCCACTTTACACAAAGTTTTTTTTTTTAAAAAAAGATTTCTCTCCCGTTACCATGGCAATTTCACAGAGTTAATCCAGAGGCTTTTGAAAATAAGACCCGCTGAATTACAGGGACAACCGAAACATCAGTTTTAAGCATCCCGGGCGGCAATATTTAGGCGGGACAACTTACAAGCGACCTCTCTATTTAAATAACATTTCACTAAACTCAAGAGAAATGCTGGGATTAAGCAGAAATGCCACACACACACACACACACACCAGAAGTAGGTTTCAGCAGGTTCTGACCAGTTCTGGAGAACCGGTAGCGGAAATTTTGAGTAGTTTGGAGAACCGGTAGTAAAAATTCTGACTGGCCCCGCCCCCATCTATTCTCTGCCTCCCGGGTCCCAGCTGATCGGGAGGAAATGAGGATTTTGCAGGATCCTTCCCCTGGAGTGGGGTGGGAATGGAGATTTTACAGTATCCTTCCCCTGCCATGCCCACCAAGCCACGCCCACCAAACCATGCCACGCCCACAGAACTGGTAGTAAAAAAATTTGAAACCCACCACTGACACACACACACAAACACACACACCATTGGTGGGTTGCTCCTGGTTTTGTCCGGTTCTGAATGTCGGAGGCAATCGGTTCACTACCAGGTGATTGTCGGCACTACCGGTTCGCCCAAACTGCTGCATACCGGTAGCAATCCACCACTGGATGAACCTCATAAAAGTTAGCTCATGCCAGAGTTCTCACTCAAGGCATGCATGACAGGGTTCAAATTGTCCTACTTATGCAAAGACGGGAAAAGGCTGGGAAAGCAAGAAGGAAAGACCAGAAGAGGATGGCCGGCAACAAGGTGAATGGACTTAATTACCTTGATGATGAGTGCAACATTGGAAGCCTGAAAGAACAGGTTAGGAATAGAGATCGTGGAAAAAAATCTATCTACCTGGTCGCTCGGTGTTGAAAAAGACTTGATGGCACACAGTGAATGAGAATAACAGACCAGTTGTTCCACTGAGTAATTGAGTCAGGAAATTTCTTCCTAGTTCTAAGTTGGTTCTCTCCTTGATTAGTTTCCATCCATCGCCTTGTCCCGCCTTCAGGTGCTGTGGAAAATAGGTTGCCCCTCTCCCTGCTTTGTGGCAGTTCCTTATAAGGAATGTGTCGTGTCCCACCCCCCACTCCGACGAACGAGTCAAGGAAGTCCGTGACCAACTTGGCAATGAAGCCTCTGCAGCTTGCCAAGTTCCTTCGAGGTTTATCAGGGCAGGCAGGAGTCCAAGTTGTGACTTCAGCGATAGGGTCCGGTATCAGCAAACTAGATAAGACTTTGCTTGACTCAAGGTTGGAATGCCAAAAACAGGTCCTTTATATAGGCTGTGGGGTGTGGCTCCCTGACTCAGCATTTATCCAGGCCTGCCCCTCCCTTCCTTCTGCTGGCATCGCCTCTCAGATCTCCGGAAGCGAGGGTCCTCCCACTTTGAATTGTCTTCAGCTGGATCTGCTGTCACTAATTCCAGCACCTGGCTGGCTTCCTCTGACGGCTGAGCCAAAGGAACACACGCCGTAGGAGTGAGGTTTATCGGGCTTGTCCGTTCACTCCTGGCATCCTCTCCAGGCATGGGGCCAGGGCCGGGGGCTGGAGGCATGACAGGCCGTTCATCTTCATTATCAAACTCGGAGTCTGATAACAGGCCCGGTTGGAGACGGGAGGGGCCTGGCTGAGGAGAGGAGGGAGGACGAGTCACAACAGAATGGTTGCAGGAATTGGGTATGTCTAGTTTACTGAAAAGAAGAGGGGAGCAACAGAAACAGACCGTAAAGTGGGTGTGTGGGGTCTCTAACAATGCTTCAAGCTCTATATAAGCAGTATCCTGAATAACGGAGAAGCGAGCTTCCTGTAATCTTCTCCACTGTCCTCACCACTCTCTGTATGGACTTTCTATCTGAGGCGCTGTTGCCACCAAAACAAACAGAGAAACAGTTTATTAAAACGCTCTCCATCGTGCCTCTGTAAAAAAATGGCCAGATGTGCTCTCCTCATCCGACACAGGAAATGTAGACTCTGGAGAGCACATAATCAATGGATCAATCCATGAAGGTTAGTGGTAGCATGAGCATCAATGCAACCCTACCACAGAGTGCTGAAAAGTTTATAATCAAACGTCCTCATTTTGCAGCAATACGCTCTGCCACGCTGATCAGCTGGGCTTCAAACAAAGGAAATACAGGTTGGTATAGCACAGGGGCGGGTGGGCGTGCCCAGCTGATCATCAGAGCTACCGGTACACCCGAACCGGTGCGAACCAGCTGAATTCCAGCCCTGCTTAACACTGTTTCCACATTCTATATAATTTAACATTCTACTGAGCATTATAAAGGAACGGAATGGCTAGATGTGTTGCTAGCCGCGGAATCAAGAAGGATAGAAACAGGCCAAGGCAGTTTAAAAGCATGTGACATTGGATGCAGGAGAGGAGAGAAATTATACATGAACAGCATTTTTATGGCGTCCTTCACCCAAAGGACTGCACGTATTTTTTAAAATATTAATAACAGACTCCCTCCTCAGTGTATGACAGTTCTCTGAATTAATTTCGGGTAAGAGAGATTGAGTGGTTCAAAGTTAACCAGCCGACAAAATTCCGGATTCCTGATCATAGCACAGCAGTCTAAATTCCAGAAACGTGTCTGAATATGTTCTCGCCTCTTGGAGGCCTCGAAGGGAGCCTGTTGCAGATGTCTTTATCAACCTTTTGGGCAGTGGTGAAATCCTCTGCGGATCGCCACCGGTTGGCTGCCCGGGCATGTGTGGTGCATGCCAAATGTGTGCTGCGCACATGCATGCACAGTGCGCACCAAAAGCACGCTTTGCACGGAAGAAGAAGACTTCACTAGGTAAGTAGAACAGTGAGGGAACATGTCGTGTCCCACTCCTCCTCTGACGGCTGGATCGGGGAAGTCTGTATCAAGCGTGGCCACAAAGCCTCTGCAGCTTTGCCAAAGTTCTTTCAGAGTTCTCAGGGCAGGCAGGAGACTAGGATGTGACTTCAGCAATCCAAATTAGACTTTGCCTGACTCAAAGAATGCCAGAAAGCAGATCATGGGGTGTGGCTCCATGACTCAGCACTTATCCAGGCCTGCCCCTCTCTTCCTTTTGCTGACGTCGCCTCTCCATTCTCCGGAAGCGTGGATCCCTCCACCCTCCAGCTGCCGGCAATTCCAGCTTGTGACTGGCTTCCTGTTCCTCATGTTTATTATTTATTTATTTATTTATTTATTTATTATATTTGTATACCGCCCTTCTCCCGAAGGACTCAGGGCGGTTCACAGCCAATAAAAAACACAATACATAGAATACAAATTAAAAACTATATAAAAAACTGATTCAATAACGGCCTAAAAATTTAGATACAATTTAAAACCCCATTTAAAACCCCCAATTAAAACCCATAAATTTAAAAAACATGCTGTGGGGGAGGGGTTTATTTGCTCTGTTTGTCCGGGCATGGTGCCAGGACTGGGGCCTGAAGGCATGCCAGGCCATTCGTCTTGCTCGGTCTGTCTGGGCATGGTGCCAGGAGTGGGGGCTGGAGGCATGCCAGGCCATTTGTCTTCATTATCCGTCTCTGGCTGAGATAACAGGAGATGAGAGGGGCCCGGCTGCGGAGAGGGGAGCGAGCGAGGCACAACAGAACAGCATAGCTGATCGTCGGAAATACTGATTCACCCAAACCGGTAGCTTTTTAACTTTAGCTTTTTTTTTTTTTTTTACTACCGGTTTGCCTGAACTGGTAGTTTTTATCACTACCGCTTCTCCCGAACCGCTGTGAACTGGTAACCTTTGAACCCTGCTTTTGGGGCAACCAGAAATTTTGGATGAGATGGGGGTGTTAGAAATGGGATAAATAAACCCCAATCCTCTATGAACGACAAAAACCAACAGATTCTGCTCGCTAACCCATGCCCAACTGCATTTCTGACAGCCTACCAAATATGAATGAAAGCCTACCATCATATTAAAGCCTCCCATTCAGAAGATTGTATTTGTTCAATATTCCTTTTTTTTAATTTCTTCTGTTCAGTTGTGTCCAATTTTTCGAGACTGCCTGGACCAGTTCCTTCAGTTTTCTTGACAAGGTTTTTCAGAGGTGGTTTTCCATTGCCTCCTTCCTAGGGGTAAGAGAGAGTGACGGGCCCAAGGTCACCCAGCTGGCTTTGTGCCTGGGGCAGGACTAGAACTCACGGACTCCCTGTTTTTAGCCTGGAGTACCTTAATCACTCCACCAATCTCTCTCTCTTTCTCTCTCTCTCTCTCTCTTTCTCTCTTTCTCTCTCTCTCCCTCCCTCCCTCCTTCCCTCCCTCCCTTCAGATAGTCTTTGACTTACAATAGTTCATTTAATGACTGAAGGAAGCTCATATTGTGCTATTTAGAGTTTAGAGTTTGCACATTCAGCCTAAGAGAGAGAATAGGGAAATCTCTTGATCAGCGGAGGTTGTTTCAGGGATATATTCTCTAATCTGAAGAGTTTATAATTTCATCTACCTATTCCCATTGCTTTGACAATATCCTCAGAATCTCCTCTTCCTCCTGCTCCTGCTCCTCCTCCTCCTGCTCCTCCTCCTCCTCCTCCTCCTCCTCCTCCTCTTCTTCTTCTTCTTCTTCTTCTTCTTCTTCTTCTTCTTCTTCTTCTTCTTCTTCTTCTTCTTCTTCTTCCTCCTCCTCCTCCTCCTCCTCCTCCTCCTCCTCCTCCTCCTCTTCCTCCTGCTCCTGCTCCTCCTCCTCCTGCTCCTCCTCCTCCTCCTCCTCTTCTTCTTCCTCCTCCTCCTCCTCCTCCTCCAATTCTTCTTCTTCCTCCTCCTCCTTCTTCTTCCTCCTCCTTCTTCTTCCTCCTCCTCCTCCTCCTCTTCTTCTTCTTCTTCTTCCTCCTCCTCCTCCTCCTCCTCTTCCTCCTCCTCCTCCACCTCCTCCTCCTCCTCCTCCTCCTCCTCCTCTTCTTCTTCTTCTTCTTGTTCTTCCTCTTCTTCTTCTTCTTCTTCTTCCTCCTCCTCCTCCTCCTCCTCCTCCTCCTCCTCCTCCTCCTCCTCCTCCTCCTCTTCTTCTTCTTCTTCTTCTTCTTCTTCTTCTTCTTCTTCTTCTTCTTCTTCTTCTTCTTCTTCTTCTTCTTCTTCTTCTTCTTCTTCTTCCTCTTCCTCCTTCCTCCTCCTCCTCCTCCTCCTCCTCCTCCTCCTCCTCCTCCTCTTCTTCTTCTTCTTCTTCTTCTACTTCCTCCTCCTCGTCCTCCTCGTCCTCCCCCTCCTCCTCCTCCTCCTCCTCCTCCTCCTCCTCCTTTCTGGCACTGATGATATTATCTAGTTGGGTCATGAAACATCTGCAAGGAAACCACCAAGCTCAGAGAGAACCCTTCCATCGTCCTCCTCCTCCTCCTCCTCCTCCTCCTCCTCCTCCTCCTCCTCCAAATTACCATTCAGGCTTTAATTCAGTAAGACATTCTTCAAAAGACTTCGTTCATTTTGAAGTCTTTCAAATTCCCCACTCGGGTGTTGTTGGCAATGTTCTGCAAAATTTTCAAGACAGTTGTATAATTCTTTTTTGGGAGTGAGTGGCAGTGCCACTGAAAACACCAACCGTCTCCTAAGAACAGAGATCTGCTTAAAGTTTTTCCAAGTTTCATCAGTGTTATCTAAGAATTGCAGCTCTTTGGAATACTTGGATGCTCCCTGTCTTCTGCCTGTTTGTTATTTGTCCTTCTTTCTTCTTGTTCCTGGTACCATGTGCCTGTTCTTACATTGATAAAAGACAGAGTCAGAGGCTAAGAAGAACTTTTATTACATCAAATTTATCTTCTAAGTAGATAGAATAATCACACACAATTACAATTATTGAAATTAACAGCTGCTCTTATTTTATTTTTTTTATTTGCATTTATATCCCGCCCTTCTCCAAAGACTCAGGGCGGCTTACACTATGTTAGCAATAGTCTTCATCCTATTTGTATATTTATATACAAAGTCAACTTTTATTGCCCCCAACAATCTGGGTCCTCATTTTACCTACCTTATAAACGATGGAAGGCTGAGTCAACCTTGGGCCTGGTGGGACTAGAACCTGCAGTAATTGCAGGCAGCTGTGTTAATAACAGACTGTCTTACCAGTCTGAGCCACAGAGGCCCTATTATTGTGTATAGTCAAGGCGATGGTTTTCCCAGTTGCAATGTATGGCTCTGAAAGTTGGAACATAAGGAAGGCTGAGCGCCAAAGAATGGAGGCCTTTGAACTCTGGTGCTGGAGAAGACTCCTGCGAGTCCTTTGGACTGCAAGGTGATCCTACCGATCAGTCCTAGAGGAGATCAACCCTGACTGCTCTTCAGAAGGCCAGATCCTGAAGAGGAAATTCAAATATTTTGGCCACCTAATGAGAAGGAAGGACTCACTGGAGAAGAGCCGAATGCTGGGAAAGATTGAGGGCAAAAGAAGAAGAAGGGGACGACAGAGAATGAGGTGGCTGGATGGAGTCACTGAAGCAGTAGGCGTGAACTTAAATGGACTCCAGAGGATGGTAGAGGATAGGAAGGCCTGGAGGAATGTGATCCATGGTGTTGCGATGGGTTGGACACAACTAACAACAACAACTTAGTGCTTACTGCTTTGTCAGCCCAGTTCCTGTGTCTTTTTGGAAAATAAGCAACAAATTTGACTTCCTGTCTTTCTCTTTCCTCCTGAAAAACAAAGGGTGGGGGGAACAAAAGGAAAAGAAGCAAAAAACAAAACAAAACCAGAAATATAAAACACCAAGTAAACACAAAGGGAATTTTCAGGTATCGTAGACTTCAAATCCAATAAATTTGTCATGCCGTATATTCAATATTTCATTGATTTTAGCGGTATTGTTTTTAAAACTTGCTTCAGAACAGTTTTTCTGAACTGAACTGGACTGGAAAGAAACGAATTCAGTTGCTCAGTGGAGAAGAAGAAATTCTAGGGAATGGAACTGATTAAGAAGTGTCCATGAGGAGATCCTTTTACAGTTGAAGGAAACCATGGTTGGAACTGTCTTTCGATCGCCTCTGCTGGTTAGGCATTTCTAAAGACAGTAGACCCTGTAACTCAATTCAGAATACAGCTCCTTAATTCTACCTCCTTCTACCATTTTAGACCAGTGGCTGTCCAGTCTCTTCTTAAAAACTTCCAGAGATGAAGCTCCCACAACTTCTGGAGGCAACTTCTGTTCCCCTGGTTGATTGTCCTCACTGTTAGGAAGTTTCTCCTTAATTCCACGTTGCTTCTCTCCTCGATTGGTTTCCATCCATTGAATCAGAATAGAGATAGAAGGGACCTTGGTGGTCTTCTAGTCCAACTCTCTGCTCAAGCGGGAGACCCTGTACCTTGTCAGACAAGTGGCTGTCTAGTCTCATCTTAAAGGCCACCCACAACTTCTGAAGACAACTTCTGTTCCACTGGTTAATTGTTCTCACTGTTAGGAAGTTTAAGCTTAATTCCAGGTAGCTTCTCTCCTTGATGAGTTTCCATCCATTGTTTCTTGTCCTGCCTTCTGAGGTTTTGGAAAATAAGTTGACCGCCTCCTCTTTGTGGCAGCCTGTTGTGACCCAGGTTCCTGGACCCGGACTCCTGGACTCGGATGATTCAGAAAGTGAGGGAGAAGACCTGGCAAGCCCTGCTTCTCTTGGGCCCTCTCCCTCCCTGGCACCCACTCAAAGGGAGGAGGAGGGGCTGGCAAGGCCTGATTCTCTCGAGCCTTCTTCTGATTTGGCAACGCCCCAAGAACAGTTTTGGAGTGATGCAAGACTGCGCAGACGTGACCGGCGCGCGCAGCAGAAGCAGTGTTGGGATAAAGCCAAGGAATGATGATCATGCAGTGACATCTGCAGAGACTATAAATAGGAGGCGGGACTTCCTGGTTTTTTGTCTTGGACAAAGCAATGAATTTGCGCGGGCAAACTGTATCAATGAAGAATATATTCGTGAGTAATTCTGGCCTTATCTATAATTTCCTCGTTAACTCCAGAAACTTGGCAGGCCCGTGGGTAGACGTGGCCAGGACATTTATCTATGTAAATAAAGTAGAAGAGGAGGCCTTTGACTGACTCTTTGTTGGGAGTATTGGGGGAGGGAAACAGAACACAGCCCCTCAAATACTGGAAGACTGCTATCATGTCACCGCATAGTCCTTCTTTTCTTTAGACTGGCCATACCCAGTTCCTTCAACCATTCTTCGTATGCTTTAGTCTTCAGGCTTTTAATCATCTTAGTTGCTCTTCTCTGCACTTTTTCCAAAGTTCCCACCATCTTTTCTGAATACAACTCCTTTTTGAATAAAGGTAGCTCTTGACTTACGACCACAGTTGACCCAAAATTCCTGTTGCTAAGCGAGATAATTGCACATGAATTTTGCTCCATTTTACATCCTTTCTTGTCACCCTTGTTATTGTATCCCACATTTTAAGGGGACATTATAAGCTATTTAGAGGGATACAGTGACTCAGTGGCTAAGACGCTGAGCTTGTCGATCGAAAGGTCGGCAGTTCAGTGGTTCAAATCCCTAATGCTGCATAATAGGGTGAGCTCCTGTTACTTGTCCCAGCTTCTGCCAACCTAGCAGTTTCGAAAGCATGTAAAAAAATACAAATAGAAAAATAGGGACCACCTTTGGTGGGAAGGTCACAGCGTTCTGTGCACCTTTGGCATTGAGTCATGCCGGCCACATGACCATGGAGACGTCTTCGGACAGTGCTGGCTCTTCGGCTTTGAAACAGAGATGAGCACCACCCCCTAGAGTCGGGAACGACTAGCACATATGTGTGAGAGGAACCTTTATCTTTACCTATAAGCTATCTATCTATCTATCTATCTATCTATCTATCTATCTATCTATCTATCTATCTATCTATCTATCTATCTATCTATCCATCCATCCATCCATCCATCTATCTAGTTTATCAAACATATACGAGATAACAGGTGTAAGTATAAACATGGACATGAGCACCTGAAATGAGTAGAAATAAATGGGGATAGTAGGACAAGGACGGTAGGCACGCTGCAGTGGTGGGATTCAAAATGTTTTACTACCAATTCTGTGGGCATATCACGGTAAGTGTGGCATGGCTTGGTGGGCTTGGCTTGGTGGGCGTGGCAGGGGAAGGATACTGTAAAATCTCCATTTCCTGCCCACTCCAGGGGAAGATTACTGCACAATCACCATTTCCTCCCAATCCGCTGGGACTCTGGAGGCAGAGAGTAGATGGGGGCGGGGCCAGTCAGAGGCGGTATTTTCCAGTTTTCTCTGAACTACTCAAAATTTCCGCTACCAGTTCTCCAGAACTGGTCAGAACCACCTCTGGCAAGCTGGTGCGCTTATGCATGCTCCCTTACAGACCTCTTAGGAATGTGGTGAGGTCCACGGTAGACAGTTTAAGGTTGAAGCTATGGGGTTTTGAGGAAGTAACAACGGAGTCAGGTAGTGCATTCCAGGCATTGACCACTCTGTTGCTGAAGTCGTATTTTCTGCAATTGAATTTGGAGCGGTTACCTTGAGTTTGTATCTATTGTTTGCTCGTGTATTGTTGTGGTTGAAGCTGAAGTAGTCGTTGACAGATAGGACGTTGTAGCAGGCAATTTTGTGTACTACACTTAGGTCAGATCGTAGGCGGCGTAGTTCAAGGTTGTCCAAGCCCAAAATCAAAATCAAAATGAAATCGATGATTTCATCAGGAGAGATGGTTGATGCCTGAAAGTTGCTGACGATGTTGCGAACCTTTGTGATGTCATCTGGCTCATTGGTGTCCTCAAATCCAGATAAGATAGTGTTGGGATGCTTCTGTTCATGTTCTATCACATGTTTGACGAGGATGGAGAGCTTACTTACAGGATTGGTAGTTTCATGTGATTGTGGTTGTTGGGTTGGGATAGGTCTTCGAGATGTTGGATCTTCACTTTTCTGCGTTACATCTTTTTTGTATATATCGAAGACAGAAGGTGACAAATATTTCTATTTGTCACCTTCTGTCTTCAACAGGAGCAAGAAACCTTCTTCATGCCCAATCAGGGATTGAACCCAAGGAACGTGGCAGTGTCCGTTCTGACCCACAGGATGATACATTAATATTTGAATAGAATAGAATAGAATAGAATTTTTTTATTGGCCAAGTGTGATTGGACACACAAGGAATTTGTCTTGGTGCATATGCTCTCAGTGTACATAAAAGAAAAGATACGTTCATCAAGGTACAACATTTACAACACAAATGATGGTCAATATATGAATATAAATCATAAGGATTGCCAGCAACAAAGTTACAGTCATACAGTCATAAGTGGAAAGAGATGGGTGATGGGAAGATGAGAAGATTAATAGTAGTGCAGATTTAGTAAATAGTTTGACAGTGTTGAGGGAATTATTTGTTTAGCAGAGTGATGGCCTTCGGGGAAAAAACTGTTCTTGTGTCTAGTTGTTCTGTTGTGCAGTGCTCTATAGCATCGTTTTGAGGGTAGGAGTTGAAACAGTTTATGTCCTGGATGTGAGGATTGCTAACAAACCAGAAAACATGTCCTTGTCATGCAGTGGGAGGAGATTAGAGCACATAAGCTGTGATGAAAGGAAGATTGAGGGTGCAGATGATAGGGAAAAATGACGGGTAAAAATCTGAATATTAAAATGGAGCAAGACAAGTAAATTGCAGATCTCTGAAAGGGAGAAGTGAAAAGATTGAGATGAGCTGTCCAAACACTGGCTACAGATGTTCCGAAGGCTTGTTCATTTATAACTTTGATGGATCTGCTCTTTTATAGAATGAAACATGAATCATTTCATCTCCTAAAGTTAATGTGAAGCTCTCCTAAAACTTTTCTCCATTAATTGTCTAGAGAGGTTCTCAGTCATCCTGGTCATGGTTGTCCCAAAGGTGCTATTTTCCCAAGAGGCAAACTGGATTTTCTGGTTTTTTTCTTTGAAGACGTTTCTCTTCTCATCCAGGAAGCATCTTCAACTCTGACAATATAGTGGGGGATGGAGACAGCTGGTAATTTGCATCCTTTTAGAGGGTCATTGAGGCCACTTGGAGGTTTTTCTATGTTCTCAGGATCACCTGAGTGGTGCAACTGGTTCCTGTAGTCTGCAATTTTTTTAAAAGAAATTTTATTTTTAATAAAAACCAAAAAAAACCAAACATTCACATCAAACAATTTCAATATGCTGAAGGGGTGTTTACATATCTTCTTGTGCAATCTCAAGATGAGCATCTCTTCCATAAATATATCTTTATTTTTCTAACATATTTTCCCATCTAGCCAATTATAGAACAAATCCCATATTTCGTAATATTGCTTATCCTCTTGATCTCCAATTTCAAAAGTCAATTTACTCATCTCCGCACATTCCATCATCTTCCTAATTATTTCATCTTGCAAAGGTAATTTCTCATTTTTCCAATTTTTGGCAAACACAATCCTGGCTGCTGTAATAGGATTCACAATCAGATATTTTACATCTCTAGTATATATCTCGGGAATAATCCCCAACAGAAAGACTTCTGGCTTAAAGTCTATGTGTTTTTTAATCATTTTCTCCAACCACGTGTGTATCTTAGTCCAATATCTTTTCGCTTCAACGCATGTCCACCACATATGGTGATATGATCCAGGTACCTGATGACACTTCCAACATTTTTCGGATTGGTCCTTAAACATTCTTGCAATTCTTGTCGGGGATAAATGCCACCTGTAAAAGATCTCATACAAATTCTCTCCTGTAGTCTGTAATTTTTGTCTCTGGGAATCCATTCCTACTCCCACACCATTCCGAGGGTGTTCATCCCAAATTGTATAGCTAAAAGTCTGCAGAGATTCTCCGACATCCAGGTCATGGTTAACTCACAGAATCACCTATTGTAACGTCCTTCCTGTTAAAGACTACTTCAGCTTTAATTGCAATAATACAAGAGCAACCAATAGATTTAAACTTAATGTCAACCGCTTTAATCTAGATTGCAGAAAATATGACTTCATACTTCAGAATCATCAGTGCTTGGAATACTTTACCTGACTCTGTGGTCTCTTCCCATAATCCTAAAAGCTTTAACCAAAAACTCTCTACTATTGACCTCACCCCATTCCTAAGGGGACCATAAGGGGCGTGCATAAGCGCACAAACGTGCCTACCGTTCCTGTCCTATTGTTTTTCTTTTCTTCTTCCTATATATTTGCAGATCACTCGCATCCTGGACATAAACTGTTTCAACCCCTACCCTCAAAACGACGCTATAGAGCACTGCACACCAGAACAACTAGACACAAGAACAGTTTTTTCCCGAAGGCCATCACTCTGCTAAACAAATAATTCCATCAACACTGTCAGACTATTTACTGAATCTGCACTACTATTAATCGTTTCATAGTTCCCATCACCAATCTCTTTCCACTTATGACTGTATGACTGTAACTTGTTGCTGGCAATCCTTATGATTTATATTGATATATTGACCATCAATTGTGTTGTAAATGTCGTACCTTGATGAACGTATCTTTTCTTTTATGTACACTCAGAGCATATGCACCAAGACAAATTCCTTGTGTGTCCAATCACACTTGGCCAATAAAATTCAATTCTATTCTATTCTATTCTATTCTATTCTATTCTATTCTATTCTATTCTATTCTATATATATATATATATATATATATATATATATATATATATATATATATATAAATATATATATATATATATATATAGGTCTTTGGTTGTTCGGGTTTTCTCCGGTGTAAGATTGGAAGTGTCTTGGCGGCGTTTGACGAAGTCTCATTCGTCATCTTCAGGCTTCAACCGTGCTTCTGGGAGCAATGTGTGATCGCAGCTGTTTCTTCCTTTTAACTGCTAGTGGGGTTTGAACTGATTGGGTGGGAGCTTGGCTGTGCTCTGATTGGATGGGGTTTTCTGTGCTCTGATTGGCTGGGGGTGTGTCCTGTGTTGGTGGGGGCTTGGTTGTGCTCAGTCTAGTCTGTGCTGCAGGGGGATTTGAGCTGGTGAGCTGCATAGCTGTTGTTTGGCTTTGTGGTCGTGCTACATCTTCATAGTGGGTGTCAGTCTGCTGCATGAATGGATTGGAGGGGTTTGAAATGGCTAATGTTGCAGCTGCGGTCTGGCTTCTGGTCCTTGGTCGTGCTTCATGATCAGTGTGGGTTTGGGTCTGCTTTCTGGGTGGATGTGCGGTGGTGACATCCTGTGTGGACCTTGTGAGTGTGGGTCTGGTGTCATTCCTCATGTTAGGGACTCGTTTGTCAATAAGAGCGGGTTTCCAAATGGCTGGTAGGCGGAGGTGTCATCTCGTTTGTTCATGCTGTGTGGGCGTTTTCTATCTCAATGGCTTCTCTGATTATTCTGTTGTTAAAGTGTTCAGTTTTGGCGATAGTTCTGGTCTTTTAAAGTCAATATCATGTCCTGTGACTTTAAAGTGTTGGACCAGGAAGAAGTTGGTTCCTCTTTTTGAATGAGTTCTTGTGTTCTTCAATCGTGCACTTATTCTTCTGTTGGTTTGTCCAATGTATGTGGTGGGGCAGGCGGTGCATGGGATTTCATATACTCCTTGATTTTCTAACTCAATTTTGTCTTTGGGGTTTCTTAGGATGGTGGATATTTTTCTGTTTGTGCAGAATGCTGTCTTGATGTTGTGTTTGTGGAGGATCTTGCTGATTCTGTCTGTGGTGCCTTTTATATATGGGAGGAGGGCTGTGCCGTTTTCTTGTTCTCTGTCTTGGATTTTAGTGGGGGGTTCTTTTTGGATTAGCTTGGTAATCTTATTTGTTTGGAATCCATTGGATGTTAGTACGTTAGTGAGTGTCTAGTTCGGGTTTTAGGTGTTGTTCATCAGCTAAGCATTTTGTTCTGGAGATGAGTGTCTTGGCT
Source organism: Ahaetulla prasina (assembly GCF_028640845.1). Taxonomy (NCBI): domain Eukaryota; kingdom Metazoa; phylum Chordata; class Lepidosauria; order Squamata; family Colubridae; genus Ahaetulla; species Ahaetulla prasina. Next base: position 90,162,844 of record NC_080546.1, read on the forward strand.
ACGGAGTTGATCTGTGCTGGGTGGTGGTGTGAGAGTGCGTGCAGATAGCGGTTTGTGTGTGTTTTCTTCTGGTAGATGGTATGTCCTAGGAAGCCATTGGGTTTTCTGTAGACTAAGACATCCAGGAAGGGAAGTTGGTTATTAACTTCTGTTTCCATGGTGAACTGTATTTTGGGGTGTAGGCTATTGAGGTGTGTGAGGAAGTTGTCAAGTTTTTCTTTCCCGTGTGGCCAGATTATGAAGGTGTCGTCTACATATCTGAGCCAGAGTTTGGGTTTGTGATCAGATTTTTCTAGTGCTTGGGTTTCAAAGTGTTCCATGTAGAGATTGGCAATGACAGGTGAGAGGGGTGATCCCATGGGTGCTCCTTCTACTTGTTTGTATTTTTGTCCATTATAGATGAAGTATGTGTTGGATAGGCAGTGGTTGGTCAGATCTAGGATGTGCTTGGGGGGGTTATATTTGTTTTGGATAGCTGTCAAGGCCTCCCCAAGATACACAAAGAAGGAACCCCACTCAGACCCATAGTCAGCTCCATAGGCTCACCTCTACAAAACCTAGCCAAATTTCTCGCCAAACAACTACAGCCCTATGCAGAATCCATCACCTCACACGTAAAAAACTCATTCCAGTTCATAGAGATCATAAAGAAACAAAACTTACAGCCCAGCGACCTACTCGTGAGCTTTGATGTCATATCCCTCTTCACCCAAGTGCCAATCAAAGAAGCCTTGACAGCTATCCAAAACAAATATAACCCCCCCAAGCACATCCTAGATCTGACCAACCACTGCCTATCCAACACATACTTCATCTATAATGGACAAAAATACAAACAAGTAGAAGGAGCACCCATGGGATCACCCCTCTCACCTGTCATTGCCAATCTCTACATGGAACACTTTGAAACCCAAGCACTAGAAAAATCTGATCACAAACCCAAACTCTGGCTCAGATATGTAGACGACACCTTCATAATCTGGCCACACGGAAAGAAAAACTTGACAACTTCCTCACACACCTCAATAGCCTACACCCCAAAATACAGTTCACCATGGAAACAGAAGTTAATAACCAACTTCCTTCCTGGATGTCTTAGTCTACAGAAACCCAATGGCTCCCTAGGACACACCATCTACCAGAAGAAAACACACACAAACCGCTATCTGCACGCACTCACACCACCACCCAGCACAGATCAACTCCGTAGCCAAGACACTCATCTCCAGAACAAAATGCTTAGCTGATGAACAACACCTAAAACCCGAACTAGACACTCTCACTAACGTACTAACATCCAATGGATTCCAAAACAAATAAGATTACCAAGCTAATCCAAAAGAACCCCCACTAAAATCCAAGACAGAGAACAAGAAAACGGCACAGCCCTCCTCCCATATATAAAAGGCACCACAGACAGAATCAGCAAGATCCTCCACAAACACAACATCAAGACAGCATTCTGCACAAACAGAAAAATATCCACCATCCTAAGAAACCCCAAAGACAAAATTGAGTTAGAAAATCAAGGAGTATATGAAATCCCATGCACCGCCTGCCCCACCACATACATTGGACAAACCAACAGAAGAATAAGTGCACGATTGAAGAACACAAGAACTCATTCAAAAGAGGAACTAACTTCTTCCCTGGTCCAACACTTTAAAGTCACAGGACATGATATTGACTTTAAAAGACCAGAACTATCGCCAAAACTGAACACTTTAACAACAGAATAATCAGAGAAGCCATTGAGATAGAAAACGCCCACACAGCATGAACAAACGAGATGACACCTCCCGCCTACCAGCCATTTGGAAACCCGCCTTATTGACAAACGAGTCCCTAACACGAGGAATGACACCAGACCCACACTCACAAGGTCCACACAGGATGTCACCACCGCACATCCACCCAGAAAGCAGACCCAAACCCACACTGATCATGAAGCACGACCAAGGACCAGAAGCCAGACCGCAGCTGCAACATTAGCCATCTCAAACCCTCCAATCCATTCATGCAGCAGACTGACACCCACTATGAAGATGTAGCACGACCACAAAGCCAAACAACAGCTATGCAGCTCACCAGCTCAAATCCCCTGCAGCACAGACTAGACTGAGCACAACCAAGCCCCCACCAACACAGGACACACCCCAGCCAATCAGAGCACAGAAAACCCCATCCAATCAGAGCACAGCCAAGCTCCCACCCAATCAGTTCAAACCCCACTAGCAGTTAAAAGGAAGAAACAGCTGCGATCACACATTGCTCCCAGAAGCACGAAACTGAAGCCTGAAGATGACGAATGAGACTTCGTCGAAACGTCGCCAAGACACTTCCAATCTTACACGGGAGAAAACCTGAACAACCAAAGACCTATATACAAACACCCGTGAAAACCTCAGAAAACATATATATATATATATATATAAGAATATATATATGTATATATATATATATATATATATATATATATATATATATATATATATATATATATATATATATATATATATACTTATACCTCCTTATATTTACTCATATATGTGTTTATATATTATATAATCTTTTTGTACGATACCTACACATATTGTTATGACAAAATTAAATAAATAAATAAAATAAATAAAAATAAATAAATGGTTGTCCCAAAAGTGCTTTTTATCAAGAGACAACTGGACTTTCTGGTTTTTCTTTGAAGACATTTGGCTTCTCATCCAAGAAAGTTCTTCAGCTCTGACAATATAGTGGGGAGGATGGAAGGATTTATATTCATTGCAGACAGCTGGTCATTTGCCTTCGTTTGGAGGGTCTTCAAGGCCACAGTCTCTCCTGTGCCTCTGTTTCTCCCCTGACTTATTTTATTTCTGCACCTGACATCTCATGGACAGTGTTTAGTCGGCCATCAAATATACTGTTCGGATGTCTGGTGGTGCCTTGAGGAAAAAAAGCCAGAGTCGTAGCTAAGGGCACCGCAGAAGCAATAACTAACACTAATTGCAGAAATGAAACTCCGTTAATTTATTATTTCATGGGTAGCCAGCGTGTTTGAAATTCTGTCAAGGTTAAACAATTTATCACTGGAACACAACCACAGGGGAATGGAGCAGACCAGCTGCTGAGCCGATGGCTGCTTATTAAGAGCAAATGAACGGGATAATCTGGGGACTTGTAAGAAATGTAGATTTAGTTGTTGAGATACAATGACAGGCAGGGCCACTCGCCACAGGAGCTTCCAAGGGCTGCTTCAGTAGCTTTGAAACCCCAGGGGCAGCTCCAGGAAACCGAAAATAAATCGACGTATAGATCTAGTAATGGAGAGATTTATCCAGTAGGCAGAGCCATGGGTCACTTATAACGCTCAACCAATCTCATGGCACATATGTTGTGCACTGACAATAAAGATTTGAATGGAATTGAATTTGAATTGAATAACATACAGCAGTTGGTAAGTGGAAGCTCCAATCTTTATGATTTGGAATCTGTTGTGCCTCTGATTGCAGAGTTGGAAGGGACCTTGGAGGTCATCTAGTCCAACTCCCCCACACCCCAAGCAGGAGACCCTACGCCATTTCTGACAGGGGGCAGTCCAGTCTCTTCTTGAAAGCCTCCAGGGATGAAGCTCCCACAACTTCCGAAGGCAACTTCTGTTCTCACTGCCAGAAAATTCCTCCTTATTTCTAGGTTGAAGCTCTCCTTGACCAGTTTCCATCCATTATTCCTTGTCTGGCCTTCAGGTCCCTTATAAAATAGCTTGAGCCCCCTCCTATCTGGGGCAGCCCCTCAAATATTGGAAAACTGCTATTATGTCTGGTCCTTCTCTTCATAGATTGCACCAAGACAAATTCCTTGTGTGTCCAATCACACTTGGCCAACAAAAAATTCTATTCTATTCTATTCTATTCTATTCTATTCTATTCTATTCTATTCTATTCTATTCTATTCTATTCTATTCTATTCGTTAAGCCCAGTTCTTATAACCATTCACCATATGTTTGAGTCTCAAGTCCCCTCAACATCCTGGTTGCTCTTCTCTGCACTTTTTCAATGTGTGGGCCTTGGTAGAACTGCATCTACATGGAGGGAAGTATGCAGTAGGGTACCCCAAGGCTCTGTCTTTAACCCAGTACTCTTCAATATCTTCCTTGATGATTCGGACGAGGGGGGTAGATGGGAAACTCATCAAATCGCCAACACTCCAGAACATAGGCTCAAGATCCAGAAGGATCTTGACAGACGTGAATATTGGGCCCTATCTATCAAAATGAAATTCAACGGTGGGAAAAAAAAGGAAGATTCTACATTTAGGCAAGAAAAACCAAATGCACAGGTATAGTATAGGTGACACCTGGCTCAATAGTAGTAACTGTGAAAGGGATCTTGGAGTCCTAGCGGACAATCACTTAAAAATGAGCCCGCCATGGGCGGCAGCTGCCAACAAAGCCAATGCAATCCTACACTGCATTAACAGAAGGATAGAATCAAGATCACGTGAAGTGTTAGTGTTTTTTACAATAGGTTGTAAAAAAAAATGCTTTTAAAAGTAAAAAAAAAAGTCTCTGACGATCACGCAGCTCAGCTGTGAACGTCAGAGCCTCTTTTTTTAACCTTTAAAAGAATTTTTAAAAAGAAGCGGCAAGCGGGGAAGCGGGCAACCAGCCATTGGGTGGGCGTGGGTGGTGGTGGTGTGGGGGGGGGGGGGGCAGGGATTTTTGCTACCGGTTCTCCGAACCACCCGCCACCATCACTACCAGATTGGCTGATCTGGTCCAAACCGGGAGCATTTCACCCCTGCTCAAGACACACAGACCAATAATCTCCTGATCAAACATAGCCACCATCTAAAGCAGTAGTTCTCAACCTTTATAGTGCTGCGACCCCCTTTAATACAATTCCCCACGATGTGGCGACCCACAACCATAAAATTATTTTCATTTTGAATTTATCGCGCCTGAAGCCGTATTGGCTAGCGATCTGAACTGCTTGTGATTGCCTTGAGGACGGAGGCATTAAAGCGGAGACTCCTCCCCTATTAAGTTTATTGCGCCTGAAGCCAGATTAGGCTAGCGATTGGGAGTGATTGCAGCTGGCTTGAGAGGGAGACTTCAGAACAAAGATTTCTCTCTTTTTTTAATTCATCGCGCCTGAAGCCGAAATCGGCTAGCGATTTGAAGAGCCTGCAGCTGGCTTGTGGAGTCAACCATTGGAGCGCGATTCTTCGACTCGCAAGTATACTTCCCATATTTCCGATGATCTTAGGTGACCCCTGGCAAATCATCATTCGACCCCCAAAGGGGTCGTGACCCACAGGTTGAGAACTGCTGATCTAAAGAACAGGACTCCGTCAACTTCCGGACCTTCGAACCTTCCGTCGCGAGCTCAAGACTCATTTATTCATCTGTGCAGGACTGGCTTAGTTTTTTAGATTTTAAATTTAGAGGGGTTTTTAAATTGATTTTAATATCTATATTTTTTACTTTTAATTAATTGGGCAGTAGAATAAGTTTTTTAATGATTGTTTTAATTTGTACATTGATGTTTTTATATGCCTGTGAACCGCCCTGAGTCCTTTGGGAGATAGGGCGGTATATAAATTCAAACAATAAATAAATAAATAAATAAATAAAACTGGAGTAGTCAGATGATGCTATAAAGCCCCTGCACTTGGTGAGTAGAGAGGAGAGCATATGGGTTCTATGAGGTTCCTTGCCTAGCAAGAGAGTGAATCTCTTGTTTACAGACAACTTGATTTTAGAGCAGCCCTGACCCTTGATACTCATGGAATACTTCAAAACATCCGCTGTAGAATAATTAACCACCTGGCATGATGTTTGTGAGGATTCTGCTTGTGGAATTCTATCCTCTGGACCGGCTGACAACTCTGACTTGGCTCTTGGAAGCTTGGACTGAATTTTGACTATTCTTCTGGTTGTTCCTGTTTAAGGCAAAGCCCACCCAGGCCAGTTTCTTTCAGAGACTTGTGCTGGAGCTTGTGCTTCTTGTTAGCTGTTATCTCACTGACCTTGACTAAACTGCTAATTTCCAGAGCAAGTGTGTTTGTGTACCTGCGTGCGTGTACATAAATGTGTATTTGATACCAGGAGCAAGTCAAAATGGCCTCCAAGGGGAGTGGAAGGGGGAACGTAGAAGCTGCGCACCCCTGCTTTCAATTCAACCTGCTATTGATAATCCCAGTGACAAACATTTTCTGGGAGAAGAGGATAATCAATATCTTAAAGCTGGAACAAATGAAGATAATCTTAAGAGGTCTTTGCTATGAGCTGGGGATGAAGATAATCCACGCCACTTGGAAATAGATACTGGGGTATATTTGCTCAGCGGAACATACTCTTAGACAAACAGGCAATGAAGCTAAATTGCCTTGGTAATATTAGTGTCCTTGGATTTCAAGTAAGTTTCTTAAAAGTTTGTGCTTTTCTTTTTGTTCTTTATTTTTAAAAAAAAAAAAATTGGCGCTGTTTTCTACTGCTGAAAAATCAAAACAACCTAACGGGTTTTTTTAAGCTATAAAAAGTCTAAGTTGGAAGTAATTCCAGACTTCCATAAAGAGGAACTCTTTTAATATTTCATGAATTGCGACCAAAATCACAGCATGATTGCCCGCGCAGCATTTAAAATGTAAATGTATTTTCTGCCTACAGAATAAGGGAGGGAGGGAGGGACAGAGAAAGAGAGAGAGAGAGAGAGAGAGGGAGAGGGAGAGGGAGAGAGAGAGAGTCTTACTGTTAGTGGTTCTCGACACAACCTATTTTTTCCCCCCATTTAAGAAACTGTGTTTTTATAACGGTGATATATATAAGAGATCCCGTGCATTCAAAGGGACACATTTTGGAAGAAGCATTAGGTTATGTGTACAAGGAATGTGTTTTGTTTTGGGCATTAAGGATGCTTCATGGTTTATTTTGCTTTAAACATTTCCTGATTGAATTTCAAAACTGAAGAACGGCGTGAATAATTGCCTATATAGTATACTGCCGGTTGCTTGGAAGATTATCATAAATTTTCTTCTTTAGCGCCTTGAGCAAAATCCTGTGATTTAAGTCCTCTACCCTGGGTGGTTTCAAAGGTGGAAACGAAGTTATAAACTTGTTTGTTTGGGCAATGAGGGAAAAAGCGTCGAAGGCATTTTTAAAACAGTTTGTGACCTCCTTGGTGCAAAATTGCCCGGAGCCTCACAAAAGATAGAGAAATAATGTCCTGCAAGGTTTCTATTCCTTCTTGAAGTAATTCTGTTAACACGGAGCACAAAATATGCAGAGAAAAATCGTAAGTCGTTTCTCTCTCTCTCTCTCTCTCTCTCTCTCTCTCTCTCTCTCTCTCTCTCTCTCTCTCTCTCTCTCTCTCTTTGTGTGTCTTTTGAGCTTGGTTATTTTCTTGAAGACATTTCGTTACCAAACTAGATAACACCATCAGTGCTAGTAAAGGAGTTTAAGTAAGTTAACACTGTTGATGTTGATGTTACCCAGTTAGGTAATGAAACAACTATAAGAGAACAACCCAGTTCAGAGAGCACCAAGGTCATTCCAGCCCTCCTCCTCCTCTTCCTCCTCCTCTCTGCCAACCACACTTCCTTCTAGCACTGATGATGTTCCTAAGCTGGGTCGTGGGATGTCTGCAAGAAAACCACCAAGCTCAGAGAGCAACAAGAACCCCACAGTCCTCTTCCTCCTCCTCCTCCTCCTCCTCCTCCTCCTCCTCTTCTCCCTCCTCCTCCTCCCCCTCCTCCACTCCCTTCTGGCACTGATGATGTTACCAAGTCAGGTCATGAACCGTCTGCAAGAAAAGGGATGAGCAAGGACCCCTCCCCCAGTTCAACGCTGAGCTCTCTTTTATGGGTACCAAGTTCTTTCTTTTTGTAAGTTGAAGGTCGGATGTTCTCCCAAATGGCCCTGGATTGGGTAGAGTGCACTACTGCCATGTGCCAAGAGATGTCCACGAATACAGCGGCAAAACAGTTTTGAAATAATAGATCACCCTCAGGTGTCCTCCTTCAACTACTAATTTTTTGGCAATTTTTGTACAGGCTGTTCCTTTCATGGGGAGGAGGGCAGGGGGGGAGAAATATATTGCTCCTTAGCTCTGGATAACTTTGTTCAGAATTAACCTCTGTCTATATGTGAAAGAGGTTGGCAAAAAAATTTAAATTTGCACGGAGGTTCGGGGTGACCCAAATGACCAATAAGGGACTTGGAGAGCAGTTTTGCGATCTCTGCTGTTATTTGGTCACATCTGCAGAGTCCTCCTCAGGTGGTGCCCTTCAAGGTGCTTTGTACACATTTTCCGCTGTTGTCTTATTGCTTTGGCACTAAGATTGCCTTGCAGAGGAGTGACTCAGAAGAGAGTAAATTGCTGATGAACTGGAAGAACAATGCAGAGATGCACTGAGCTAACTCAAGGCAAACCTTCCGAAGGAAGAGAGGAGAATAGAATAGAATAGAATAGAAATATATGGAATGGAATACAATGGAATGGAATGGAATGGAATAGAACAGAATAGAAAGAATAGAAATAAACGGAATAGAATGGAATGGAATGGAATGGAATGGAAATGAATAGAATAGAATTAAATGGAATGGAATGGAATGGAATAGAATAGAATAGAATAAAATAGAATAGAATAGAAATGAAATAAATAGAATAGAATAGAATAGAATAGAATAGAATAGAATAGAATAGAATAGAATAGAATAGAATAGAATAGATATTGGAATGGAATGGAATGGAATGGAATCGAATGAAATGGAATGGAATGGAATGGAATAGAATAGAATAGAATAGAATAGAATAGAATAGAATAGAATAGAATAGAATAGAATAGAATAGAATAGAATAGAATAGAATAGATATTGGAATGGAATGGAATGGAATGGAATCGAATGAAATGGAATGGAATGGAATAGAATAGAATAGAATAGAATAGAATAGAATAGAATAGAATAGAATAGAATGAAATGGAATGAAATGAAATGGAATAGAATAGAATAGAATAGAATAGAATAGAATAGAATAGAATAGAATAGAATAGAATAGAATAGAATAGAATAGAATAGAATAGAATAGAAATAAATGGAATGGAATCAATGGAATCGAATGAAATGGAATGGAAAGGAATAGAATAGAATAGAATAGAATAGAATAGAATAGAATAGAATAGAATAGAATAGAATTAAATGGAATGGAATCGAATGGAATCGAATGAAATGGAATGGAAAGGAACAGAACAGAACAGAACAGAACAGAACAGAACAGAATAGAATAGAATAGAATAGAAATAAATGGAATGGAATCGAATGGAATGGAATGGAATAGAATAGAATAGAATAGAATAGAATATAAATAAATGGAATGGAATGGGAATGAATAGAATAGAATGGAAGGGAACGGAATAGAATAGAATAGAATAGAATAGAATAGAATAGAATAGAATAGAAATAAATGGAATGGAATGGAATGAAATGGAATGGAATAGAATAGAATAGAATAGAATAGAAATAAAAGGAATGGAATGGAATGGAATGGAATGGAATAGAATAGAATAGAATTAAATGGAATGGAATGGAATGGAATGGAATGGAATGGAAATGAATAGAATAGAAATAAATGGAATGGAATGGAATGGAATAGAATAGAATAGAATAGAATAGAATAGAATAGAATAGAATAGAATAGAATAGAAATAAATGGAATGGAATAGAATAGAATAAATATTCGAATGAAATGGAATGGAATGGAATGGAATAGAATAGAATAGAATAGAATAGAATAGAATAGAATAGAATAGAATAGAATAGAATAGAATAGAATAGAATAGAATAGAATAGATATTGGAATGGAATGGAATGGAATGGAATCGAATGAAATGGAATGGAATGGAATAGAATAGAATAGAATAGAATAGAATAGAATAGAATAGAATAGAATAGAATGAAATGGAATGAAATGAAATGGAATAGAATAGAATAGAATAGAATAGAATAGAATAGAATAGAATAGAATAGAATAGAATAGAATAGAATAGAATGGAATAGAATAGAATAGAAATAAATGGAATGGAATCGAATGGAATCGAATGAAATGGAATGGAAAGGAATAGAATAGAATAGAATAGAATAGAATAGAATAGAATAGAATAGAATAGAATTAAATGGAATGGAATCGAATGGAATCGAATGAAATGGAATGGAAAGGAACAGAACAGAACAGAACAGAACAGAACAGAACAGAACAGAATAGAATAGAATAGAATAGAAATAAATGGAATGGAATCGAATGGAATGGAATGGAAAGGAATAGAATAGAATAGAATAGAATATAAATAAATGGAATGGAATGGGAATGAATAGAATAGAATGGAACGGAACGGAATAGAATAGAATAGAATAGAATAGAATAGAATAGAATAGAATAGAAATAAATGGAATGGAATGGAATGAAATGGAATGGAATAGAATAGAATAGAATAGAATAGAAATAAACGGAATAGAATGGAATGGAATGGAATGGAATAGAATAGAATAGAATTAAATGGAATGGAATGGAATGGAATGGAATGGAATGGAAATGAATAGAATAGAAATAAATGGAATGGAATGGAATGGAATAGAATAGAATAGAATAGAATAGAATAGAATAGAATAGAATAGAATAGAAATAAATGGAATGGAATAGAATAGAATAAATATTGGAATGGAATGGAATGGAATGGAATGGAATAGAATAGAACAGAACAGAACAGAACAGAACAGAACAGAACAGAATAGAATAGAATAGAATAGAATAGAATAGAATATAAATAAATGGAATGGAATGGGAATGAATAGAATAGAATGGAACGGAACGGAACGGAACGGAGCGGAACGGAACGGAACGGAACAGAACAGAACAGAACAGAACAGAACAGAATAGAAATAAATGGAATGGAATGGAATGGAATGGAAATGAATAGAATAGAATAGAATAGAATAGAATAGAATAGAATAGAATAGAACAGAACAGAACAGAACAGAATAGAATAGAATAGAATAGAATAGAATAGAATAGAATATAAATAAATGGAATGGAATGGAATGGGAATGAATAGAATAGAATGGAACGGAACGGAATGGAACGGAGCGGAACGGAACGGAACGGAACGGAACGGAACAGAACAGAACAGAACAGAACAGAATAGAAATAAATGGAATGGAATGGAATGGAAATGAATAGAATAGAATAGAATAGAATAGAATAGAATAGAATAGAATAGAATAGAATAGAATAGAATAGAATAGAATAGAATAGAATAGAACAGAGCTGGAAGGGACCTTGAAGATCTTTTAGTCCAGCCCCCTGCTCCAGCTGGAGATCCTATACCATTTCAGACAAGTGACAGTCCAGTCTCTTCTTCAAACTCTCTACACAACTTCTGGAGGCAACTTCTGTTGCCTTCAGGCGTGGTGGGTGCTCCATCACTGGAAGCTTTTGAGATGAGATTGGATAACCGTTTGTCTGAAATAGTATGCAGTGTCCTACTTGAGAAAGAGGTTAGACTACAAGGGGTGAAATGCTCCCGGATCGGTAGTGATCGTGACCGGTAGTTAGACGATTCGGTAGTGATGGAGGAGCAAAGCTCTGCCCCCCCCTCCCGGGAGTCATTATTTCCTGGTTTTAACCAGGAAGTAACGTGTTTTTTTACCTTCTGCACATGCGCAGAAGGTCTGAATGTACATGTGATGCGCGCGTGGGGTGCGTGTGCTTCCGAATCGGTAACAAAGGTAAGTAGATTTCACCCCGCTTTGATCATCTCACTTGCTCTTCTCTGCACTTTTTCCAAAGTCTCAGCATCCTTTTTGTCATGTGGGGACCAAAATTGGTTGCAGTATTCCAGGTGTGGCCTTACTAATGTGTTGTGGTCCGTCAGCAGCCTACCTGTCTCCCTAACCCTAACCAGAGGAAATGGCAAGGACTGGCTGTGCATGCAGTTAAATATTTTCAGGGGAGGGCTTATTTTGGGGGGATGCCTCATTTTCAGGAAAACATGGTATATCTACATCTATCTATCTGTCTACATCTACATCTATATCTATCTGTCTATATCTATATCTATATCTATATCTATATCTATGTCTATGTCTATGTCTATGTCTATGTCTATGTCTATGTCTATGTCTATGTTCTGTCCCCACGAACCACAACCGAGCAGACACGCGAGCTGACTATATCTGCCAGCAATTTACTCTGATGACAGATATCAGTTCTGGCAACGAACCTGCGATTGCCTGCCAAGTTCTCCTATCTCCTCAGACCAGCGTAACTGCAGTTCAGAAATAAACAGAAACCAAAGTCTCAGTCTCAAAATATTGCAGCCGAAGTTTCCAAGAGTCAGTTTTTGTCCGTCACAAGAAGCTATAGAGCAGCTCCTCCTGCTTTTATACCCTGTGGGGTGTGGCTCTGTGACTCAGTACTCTCTAGGCCTGTCCCACCCCTTCTTTTGTTGTTCCTGCCTCTCTTTTCTGCGATGCCTGGGATTTAACCAGGACTGATTGTCAGCAGCTGAGTCTTGAGGCGTTACCTGGGAGGGGGAAGGTGCGGGAGAAAGAGGCCTCGTCATCTCCTCCACCTGGCCTGCCTCTGGGACCTGGAGCGGAGCCAGAGAGGAAGATCCTGCAGAGGGAAACTCTGTTGGCTCTTCCCCCTCATTCCCTGAGTCACTCTCTGCCAGGAGGCCAGGCTTGGGGGCTGAAGACACAACAATCTGTATCTATATCTATCTATCTATCTATCTATCTATCTATCTATCTATCTATCTATCTATCTATCTATCTATCTATCTATCTATCTGTCTTTGTCTTTGTCTATATCTATATCTATATCTATATCTATATCTATATCTATATCTATATCTATCTATATCTATATCTATATCTATATCTATATCTATATCTATCTATATCTATATCTATCTGTCTATGTCTATGTCTGTCTGTCTGTCTATCTGTCTATCTATCACCTATCTATCTCTGCCCCTATCCCTCTATCATCTCTCTCTTTCTCATCTGCCTGTCTGTCTGTCTGTCTGCCTCTCTCTGTCTCCCTCTCTCTCTCCAGAGAATCTTACCAGCAAATGGTTGAAGCAGATTTACTTATCCTAATATCAGTGAGAGTTTTCTAGATCCCATTGAATTGTTTTTTTTCCTGAGTAATGGGATACAACAATATTCTAGTTCTCTTTGTGATCCCAGGAAATTGAGTCAGTCTGTGTGAAACAAGTTCTGTTTTGATTCTTGCTCAAGGTGCATTCAGTCCTTAAAAAGAGAGAGAGAGAGAGAGAGAGAAAGAGAGAGAGAGAGAGAGAGAGAGAGAGAGAGAGAGAGAGAGAGAGATTGGCAGGCCATGGCAAAATCACCTGGATGAATCTTAATTATTTTCTGGTTGATAGAATCTATACGGTGATACAGTAAGGATCACATATTAATTTTTTTTTAGCAAGAATTGGCAGTAGGTTATATTTTTAATTGGAATCAGGATGAGGTGTGGGAAGCCCCCCCCCCCCACTCCTAGAAGAATGAAATATTTTGGGAAATATTAAAAAGGCAGAATATTATAATTCCCTAAATGAGAAATGGAGAAACGTATTTTTAGAGGCAGAAAGCAGCCCCCACTCTTTCTTAATAGCCCCCCACCGCCAGCAGATATTTTGCACCCATTAAGAAAGACTGGGCCAGCCTATCTACTAAACAAAAGACCTTCAGCTCCAGGATGACGGGATAAAGAAGAACAGGACACGATCCTTCAGGGCACAATAGGATTAACCCACTACCGTTTAGCTCACTACATTGCACAATCTCCTAAGGGCATTTTCAGACATTGCCCAGCCCCTGCCCCCCCACCCCCAGCAGCATCTCTGAAACTTATAAAAATCCACGTACTCATCAAATCAATTGGTCAGCTGACCCAGGACTGTTTTGCTTCATCATTAAACCATCTTTCCAATCCGCTTCCACATTTCCAGTGTCTTTCTCCCAGCTTGGAACGGAACCGGCGAGATATTTCTTCCAACAGAGGGTAAATCGCATTAAATTTTAGTTACAATTTTATTAGGTTCACTTTTCTGGCTGATGTTTCCAAGTCTGTAATAAACGACTGATACTACCGGCGGAGACGTGAAGCGGTCACTCTGGAGTTGAGTCCAAAGCACGTCTTCCAAAACATGTTTGAAGCATGTGTGGTTCCAACGATCGAGTCATTTGGCTCGGAGGGATGAGATATCTCTCTTTATCAGGGGCGACCAATAAGGCCCATCCGTGCTAACGCCATTAAAATTTGAAGCACGAAGCATTGAAGCATTGAAGTTTCGTGCTTCAAATGTTGTTCTGAAACGCTTTCCAATGATCGGTAGTTTCTGAACTGCTGAACTGAATTTTTTAAAAAAGACCAGATGGCGCTAGGTTTTTCTGCCCAGAAATCCTTGAATTCTGAATCCTGTACCATACTACACATGCCTTTTAATTTCATATTGTCTAACTGAAATAGGATAATACTGTCGAGTATGTTCAGCTGTCTTCCACAACTTCAAGAGAAACGATGGGCAAAATCCAGCTGTATTAGAAATCCTAGACCAAGCCAAAAATGCCAGAGAATCAGATAAATTGGCTATCAACAGGCACATAGAGATAATAATAACAAGAGATTAACATCCAGAGTGGGGTGAGAATGGGGATTTTGCAATATCGTTCCCCCTGGAGTGGAGTGGGAATGGAGATAATAATAATAATAATAATAATAATAATAATAATAATAATAATAATAATAATAATAATAATAATAATAATAATAATAATAATAATAATAATATCAGAGTTGGAAGGGACCTTGGAGGTCTTCTAGTCCAACCCCCTGCCCAGGCAGGAAACCCTACACCATTTCAGACAAATGGCTATCCAACATTTTCTTAAAAATTTCCAGTGTTGGAGCATTTACAACTTCTGGAGGCAAGTCGTTCCACTGATTAATTGTTCTAACTGTCAGGAAATTTCTCCTTAGTTCTAAGTTGCTTCTCTCCTTGATTAGTTTCCACCCATTGCTTCTTGTTCTACCCTCAGGTGCTTTGGAGAATAGTTTGACTCCGTCTTCTTTGTGGCAACCCCTGAGATCCTTCCCCTGGAGTGGGGTGGGAATGGGGATTTTGCAATATCCTCCTCCCTGGAGTGGGGTGGGAATGGGGAGTTTGCCGTATCCTTCCCCTGCCACATCCACTAAGTTATGTCCACCCAGCCACACCATGCCCACCAAGCCACGCCCACAGAACCAGTAGTAAAAAAAATTGAATTTCACCACTGGTCAGAAGGGACCTTATAGGTCATCTAATTCAACCCCCCCACTCAAGCAGGACAGACCCTACACCCTTTTCTGACAGAGGGCAATCCAGTTTCTTCTTGAAAGCTTCCAGGGATGAAGCTCCCACAACTTCCAAAGGCAACTTCTGTTCCATCGGTTGATTGTTCTCACTGTCAGAAAATTTCTCCTTATTTCTAGGTTGAATCTCTCTTTGTTCAGTTTCCATCCATTATTCCTTGTCTGGCCTTTGGGGGGCTTTGGAAAATAACTTGACCCCTTTCTCTCTGTGGCAGCCCCTCAAATATTGGAACACGGCTATCCTGTCTCCCCTGGTCCTTCTCTTCATTAAATTAGCCATGCCACTGGAAGTTGGCAAACGGGCCATTTTCGGCCTCCGGAGAACCTCCGGGAGGGTGGGAAAGGCCATTTTTGCCCTCCCCAGACTCCTAGAAAGGCTCTGGAGCCAGGTGAGAGAGAAAAACGGGCCTAACAGGCCATTGCACGCCAGAAGCAGGGGGAGCAGGGGGTCATGCATGCATGCGCGGGGGCAGGGCACATAGAACTATGTGTGTGGGCACACAGGTGCATGACCCCCCCGCCTCCTGGCACGTGATGGCAAAAAGTTCAGCCATCACTGGTCTATCCTCTTTCCCTGCAGAAGTTCAATAACCTGTTTTTGTAGAACCTATCAAACTCTTGGTCCTTCTGTAGCACACACTAGGCCAGTGATGGCTAACCTGTTTGCCATTGGTGCCAAAAATGGGGGGAGCACGGGGGGTGTCATGCACGCGTGTGCCTACAGCCATAATGCCCCCCGCCCCCCTGCACACATGACCCCCCTGAGCTCCCCCCCTTTTTGGCACGGCAGGCCCGGTAAGCCTGTTTTTCTCCCTCTCCAGGCTCCAGAGCCTTTCTAGGAGTCTTAGGAGGGCGAAAGCAGCTTTCCCCATACACAACCTCCGGAGGCCGGAAATGGCCCGTTTCCTGACTTCCGCTGAGCCTGGAAGGCCCAAAAATCAGCTGGCCGGTGCACGCTGGAGCTAAGCTAGGACAACGCTCGTTGTGCTCACAGATACGTGTGCCCACGCATGCCATAGGTTCACCATCAAGGCACTAGGCATTGTTATTAGGACACACCGTCCCTAATTTCGGCGACACTGTTTAGCCGCAATAGCCAATTAATTTATTGACATAGTTACATTTCACATTTTATGATAAAATGGCACACTTGAGTTCGCTCCACTTGCTTTGAAGGATCATGAATTTGGAGATTATGCAAAGGAAGGCTAAACTTCCCCTCTCTTTATTTTCTCTATCCCATGCATAATTTCACAAAGCTTATTTACTTGCTTGGCTGCGGTTGCGTCCCAAACGGTCGCTAATAAATAATCTTTTGTAAAAGCTAATCTGCCATTATGTCTCCTCTTATTGGAAACCCCCATTTGGAAGCCCAAAGTTCCTCAGGTCTCACTTTGAAAACTGCTATGCTAAAAAAAAAAAATAATAATTTCCCAATCCTGCGGTTACCGCAGGATTACTGAATCTAAGGTGACCAACTTTTTTTACAATGAGAAGGCGGACACAAATAAATTGAAGAAAAAAAATACTGTAAATAAAAGAAACATTTTATTCGTTGCAACAATAATACAGAATACACTACAATATGATAAATGCATAATGAAAAACATTTGTAACAATAACATTTTATATTGTAATTATGCTTACACGCCTATTAATTATTATTTAAATGAGTACTTTTCCATTGAATGAATATTTTTTGTCAGTGTATCATCTTCTAATGATATACGGGAAACATCTGAACAAGAAATATCCTTCATATTGAAAATAAGCCCTCCCTGAAAATATAGAATAGAATAGAATAGAATAGAATTTTATTGGCCAAGTGTGATTGGACACACAAGGAATTTGTCTTGGTGCATATGCTCTAAGTGTACATAAAAGAAAAGATACGTTCATCAAGGTACTTTTTAAACACATGTGCAACCGGTCCCCGCCATTTCCTCTGGTTTCCTCCATGCACCCCAAAATAATAAGACCTCCCCAAAAATAAGGCCAAGCGCTTATTTTGGGGTTCAAAATGGACTCTGGGCTGGACAACGATGCTTCATTTTATTTTATTTCAAAAAGCCTTGAAGATGAAAAGCTTACATGAGTCCTTCAGAACTTGGAAGATGAAAAGCTCCGGTAGAGCCGAGGAACCCCATGCAACGTTTCCATTTTTCTTTCTCGTGGAGTGTTTTTGATCCCGACGAGAACGAGCACAAAATAGATTTGGCTGATGAAAACAGATCCCATATTGATTCATTTGGGTCCCAAAGTTCTGGAAATTGCACTTGGTATCTTCCTGGCAGAAGAAGGCCAATTAGTCACACCGACGTGTTCCTGCGTTCCCTTGTGGTAGCTCTTCCAAAACACAAGACTCTTGGTGTCAGGCTGCCTCTGATTATATTTAGGAAAGAATACACCTTGACTTCATTTGCAAATAAAGAAAAGTACTTTTACTAAATACATCATGACTGCAGCAGTATAAAGTTGAATCTGAGACAAAATATGGCTAACATTCCATATCCTATCGTTAGTCCCTCCCCTCCCCAAGAGGTCAGCAGGTCTGGTCCAATGCCAGCTCCTTCTCGGCCTCCCGTGGTAATCTTCTTCCGCAGGTCTCTGGCTGTAAATCATCTCAGGAATGCAATGTCCGTTGAAAGCCCGCGCTCTGACATTCCTGTTGAATTCAAACTATGTCAGACGACACTCTTAAAGGGCCCTCTCTACTTAAACTAAATTCATGAGCTATTTACATTACACATAAAAACCCCATGCAATCTAACTACTGAATATAAAGAGAGAAAAGAATGTGAGGATAGGAGTGGAGGCTGACACTTGGGTTTAATAGAGTCGGTGGGTTCCTTACAAGCTGAGAAGCATCTAGGATAATGGAGTACCAGCTGCTGCCTGCTGGAATAATAGCTGAAACACAATGACCCAATTGATGGAAAGAACAGAAGATCGGGGCAGTGCCAAGATGAGACGAAAAGAAGTCAAGGGCCTTTGATCTTGGCAACAGTTAGCACAGCAGGAACTGCGCTCTCTTCTTCAGAGAAAGGAAACAGCACAAGCACCCTCTCTTCTGTTAGCCCTTTCAAACCGACAGGGCTTCTGCATTTAAGGGGATATTGCAACTGAAAAGAAAGTTAGTTTTGCCATAGGTGCAACATATAGATTTAAACAGAGGAGGGATTCAACCAGCTCAAACCGGTTCGGGGAATCGGAAATTAATTTTATGTTCAGTTTGGCGAACTGGTAGTTCTGCCGACAGGTTAGCCACGCCCCACCCCACCTCTCCCAGGAGTCCTCATGCGGCCTATTTTGGATCCCAGGTAAGTGCAGGGGGTGTGTGGAGCCCGGGGAGGTAGATCCCAGAGGCCCATGGAGGGTGAAAATGGGCCTATCTCCAGCCTCCAGAGAGTCTCCGGAGCCGAGGGAGGTGGAAAATAGGCCTCCCAGAGGCCTGTGGTTAAAACCAGGAAGTAATGACACCTGGGCGGGTGGGCAGAGCTTTGCTCCGCCATCGCTACCTGATTGCTGGACCAGCGGCCACGATCGCTACCAGATCGCGTGATCCAGTCTGAACTGGGAGCATTTTACCCTTGGCCCTGCCTCAAAAATATGCCTAAATAGGACAGCATAGAGCTGTGTGTGTGTGTGTGGGGGGAACCCGCAATTTTTGCTACCGGTTTGCCCAAACCGTTCTGAGCCAGCTGAATACCACCTCTGCTTCCAAAGCTGAATTTCTACCTTCTAAGAACTCCTCCAAAGTTCCTTCCAGCTGTTCTGAATCTGAAATCTGAAACGTTCCTCCCCAAAGCAGTAAATCCCGATGCTAAATCTTTTCTCCCTCCCTTCCTGTTTCAATTCGTTTGAGAAAAGGGAACCGATTCAGGTGGACAAACTTCTCTAGCTCTTCAGGCGAGGGCTGGCGGAGGGAGGGAGGTCAAATCCGTTTGGAAAGGTTGAACGTTTTGCGTGTTCATTGATAACATGCCTTACAAGGCAAAAACAGCTGCGCCGGCTCAAGAACCACGCATAGCTCTTGGAAACAGGTGGGGAAAAGATTAGATGGCTTCTTCCCCTTGAATAATTGTCATCCGTCATTTTCACAGCTTTCCAGCCTTGTGAACTGCTTTTTTGGTGGGGTTTCCCCCCCACCCAGGGAAATTGCAGCCAGCCGAAATGGAGACGTGCCCCAACAGGAAACATAAATAAATAAATATAATCCTTTTCATCTCACGTCTGGATTGTTATGTCAGCAACTCAGTCTTTTGGACATGTTTTAATTGCTGATTCATAGCTCCTCGGAACCAGTGATGGGAATTTGGAGGAAGATTTCTAGCTGGATAGAAAAAGGCTCCCTCATTTCTTGGAACTCTCCTCAGCGTGTCAATGCATTCATCGGTTCCCAGTTTGATGAATGGAAAAATAATGACATTTTTGTGTTACCCAGCGTACGCAAAATCTCAAACTGTATTGTCGTATCGTCCTCACAAAACATAGATTTATGGTGAGTTAAGTTTCACTTTTGCAATGTATGGTTGTGAAAGTTGGACCATAAGGAAGGCTGAGCGCCAAAGAATGGAGGCCTTTGAACTCTGGTGCTGGAGAAGACTCCTGCGAGTCCCTTGGACTGCAAGGAGAACAAGCAAGTCAGTTCTAGAGGAGATCAACCCTGACTGCTCTTTAGAAGGCCAGATCCTGAAGATGAAACTCAAATACTTTGGCCGCCTAATGAGAAGGAAGGACTCCCTGGAGAAGACCCTAATGCTGAGAAAGATGGAGGGCAAAAGAAGAAGGGGACGGCAGAGAACGAGGTGGATGGATGGAATCATTGAAGGAGTTGGCGTGAGCTTAAATGGACTTAAGAGGATGGTAGAGGACAGGAAGGCCTGGAGGAACGTTGTCCATGGGGTCGCAATGGGTCGGACATGAGTTCGCAACTAGCAACAACAACAACAACAAGGTTAACATAAACCTACCTATATCCTTGAGGATGGCAAGGAGTGAGTCCGACAGAACACTGTGTGTGATCTAATTGTTTCTGATTTAGGGCCTGGAGAGTTTTGGGACCAAATTCTGCCAGGTTTTTCTGCTCAACCGGTAGGAATTTGTAGAAAGCAATCACTGTCAACTGTCTTAACATACATAACATAATAACAGAGCTGGAAGGGACCTTGGAGGTCTTCTAGTCCAACCCCCTGCCAAGGCAGGAAACCCTACACCATTTCAGACAAATGGCTATCCAACATCATCTTAAAAATTTCCAGTGTTGGAGCATTCACAACTTCTGCAGGCAAGTTGTTCCACTTATTGATTGTTCTAACTGTCAGGAAATTTCTCCTTAGTTCTAAGTTGCTTCTCTCCTTGATTAGTTTCCGCCCATTGCTTCTTGTCCTGCCCTCAGGTGCTTTGGAGAATAGTTTGACTCCCTCTTCTTTATGGCAGCCCCTGAAATATTGGAACATTGCTATCATGTCTCCCCTAGTCCTTCTTTTCATTAAACTAGACATACCCAGTTCCTGCAACCGTTCTTCATATATTTTAGCCTCCAGTCCCCTAATCATCTTTGTTGCTCTTCTCTGCACTCTTTCTAGAGCAGTGGTTCTCAACCTTTATAGTGCTGCGACCCCTTTAATACAATTCCCCACGATGTGGCGACCCCAACCATAACATTATTTTTGTTTTGAATTTATCGCGCCTGAAGATTGGCTAGCAATCTGAACTGCTTGTGATTGCCTTGAGGACGGAGGCATTAAAGCGGAGACTCCTCCCCTATTAAGTTTATCGTGCCTGAAGCCAGATTAGGCTAGCGATTGGGAATGATTGCAGCTGGCTTGAGAGGGAGACATCAGAGCAAAGATTTCTCTCTTTTTTAATTCATCGCGCCTGAAGCCGAATTCAGCTAGCGATTTGAAGAGCCTGCAGCTGGCTTGTGGAGTCAACCATTGGAGTGCGATTCTTCGACTCGCAAGTATACTTCCCATATTTCCGATGGTCTTAGGCGACCCCTGGCAAATCGTCATTTGACCCCCAACGGGGTCCCGACCCACAGGTTGAGAACCGCTGTTCTAGAGCCTCAACATCTTTTTTACATCGTGGCGACCAAAACTGAATGCAGTATTCCAAGTGTGGCCTTACCAAGGCCTTATAAAGTGGTATTAACACTTCATGTGATCTTGATTCTATCCCTCTGTTTATGCACTTCACTTAGAGAGTGTCTTCTTCAGAAACCTCAAAGTTGGGCCTTTCAATCAATCAATCAATCAATCAATCAGAATAGAGCTGAAAGGGACCTTGGAGGTCTTCTAGTCCAACCCCCTGCTCAAGCAGAAGACTGTGTACCATTTCAGACAAGTGTCTGTCCAGTCTCTTCTTAAAAGCCTCCAGTGATGAATCATCCAGAACTTCTGGTGGCAAGCTGTTCCACCGGTTAATTGTCCTGACTGTTTCTCCCTCATTCCAGGTTGCTTCTCTCTGATTAATTTCCATCCCTTGTTTCTTGTTCTGCCTTCTGGTGTTTTGGAGAATAATTTGACCCCCTCTTCTTTGGGGCAGCCCCTCAAATACTGGAAGACTGCTATCATGTCTCCTCTGAGTCCTTCTTTTCTCCAGACTAACCAGACCCAAATCCTGCAACCGTTCTTCGTATGTTTTAGTCTCCAGGCCTTTAATTATCTTAGTTGTTCTTCTTTTCATTTTTTTCCAAAGTCTCAACATCTTTTTCGTAATGTGACCAAAACTGGATGCTGTATTCCAGATGTGGTCTTACTAAGATTCTATAAACTGGTACTAATATTTTACGTGATTTTGATTCTATGCCTCCGTTTATACCACCAAGGATCGTATTAGCCTTTTTGGCTGCTGCCATACACGGCTGGCTCATGTTTAAGCTGTTGTGTCTTGCCCGCTCTCACCGCAGCTGGGGTCTTCTTATCTGCTTCCGAACGCTGAGGAATGTCCTAGTATGCCTCCCGGCCCCAGCCCTGGCTCCATGCCCAGACAGGCTGAGGAGGAGGAAGCACCTCCCGGCCCCAGCCCTGGCTCCATGCCCAGACAGGCTGAGGAGGAGGAAGCACCTCCCAGCCCCAGCCCTGGCTCCATGCCCAGACAGGCTGAGGAGGAGGGGGCACCTCCCGGCCCCAGCCCTGGCTCCATGCCCAGACAGGCTGCGGAGGAGGGAGCATCTCCCGGCCCCAACCCTGGCTCCATGCCCAGGCAAACGGAGCAACTAGACCCCTCCCCCTCCCCCACAGCATGTGAGCCTGAGGGAGGCCAATTACCAACAGCTGCAGACTGGAGTGACCCTCGCTTCAGAAGAATTGATAGGCGGCAGCGTCAGAAGGAAGGGAGGGGCAGGCCTGGATAAGTGCTGAGTCATGGAGCCACACCCCATGGCCTATATAAAGGATCTGCTTTCTGGCATTCTCTGAGTCAGGCAAAGTCTAAACATATCTTGCTGAAGTCACTTTCTGGTCTCCTGCCTGCCTTGAGGACTTTGCTAGGACATTGGCAGAGCTGCAGAGGCACGCCTGATTTGGATTTCCCTGACCCGGCCGTCAGCGGAGGAGTGGGACACGACATAAGCGATCGTCTGACTCCAATGTCCCTCTCGCAGTTACTGTCTTTGAGCCTAATCTGTACTTGCACCTTTGGTTTTTGTTTTTTTCCTGCCCGAGTGTTAAAACCTTGCTTTTCGCTACATTAAATTTCATTTTGTTGGATAGGGCTCATAATTCAAGTCAGGGGTGGGATTCAAAAATTTTAGCAACTTGTTCTCTGCCGGGTTGCTATGTGGGTGTGGCCATGGTGGGCGTGGCCTACTCAGCCTCCTGCACCATGATATGTGTGGGGGGGGCGTTTTTGCCCTCCCCAAGCTCCAGAGGCTTTTCTTGAGCTTCCGGGAGGGCGAAAGCAGTCTCCCCTGGGCTCCAGAGGCTCTCCAGAGGCCAGAAATGGATGTGTTTCTGGATTTCTGGAACTTCCAGGAGGCCCATTTTTCACCCTCCCACGCAGGCCCTGCACTTACTAGCATCCAAAACATGCCGCGTGGAGACTCCTGGGAGGGAAGGGGCAAGGTGGGAAGGGCCAGCCAGCCCTTGCAACTACCGGTTCAGCAAACCAGAGGTAAAATTAGCATCTGGTTCGCCCGAATTGGTCCGAACCTGCTGAATCCCACCCCAGGTTCAAGTCTGCCAATATCTTTTTTGATCCGGTCCCGTTCTGCCTCTTTCTTTTGAATTTTGAGATCCAGGGATTGGTTTTGTTTCTTTTCTTTTCTTTTTTTTTAAACAGCCCTTATGGTGGCTACGTTGTGAGCCGGTCCTTTGTATAATCTGGAGATTAATGAATGCAGCGTTCCATTCGTCTCTGACTCCGTGATTTATATGGTAACGTTATTTGTGTTTCAGACTCTGTACTCTTTAACCTTGTTTGCATAAATAGGATATCTAAGCTGCTCAGCGTTGGCTTGGATTGGAGTAATACGTGCATCCTATAAATAAGTAAATATTTTATTTTTATTTTTTGCTGGTCTTCTGCCTTTGGGAATGCAGCAAGAGCTATCACGTCACGATATTCTCTCATCAGCTTCCTTGGTCTTCCCAAGAAAGAAGGTCTGTTCATATTTTTTGCAGATGTTTTATTTCAATATGCCTATCCTTGATTTGCTAGGTACCCTTACAAAGTTTTACAGGTAATCATATTTTGTTCACATAAATGACAGGTTAGACATTTAAATTTTCAGGCACAAACAACCAGAACCAATCATCATCATCATCATCATTGTTTAATGACCCCATAATCCCTTGCGAGATGGAGTCTGGGCAACTGAATGGAGTAGCAGGGTGTTTACTGGCCGGATGCCCTTCCTGACGCCAATGAGGAGTTTTGTCCAGCAGATATATTCTCATTGTGCCTGGAAAGAGAAATATCTGCCTCTACCCAGGATCAAACCAGAACCCACTCACGAACCTCATTGTGTACTACCTATGTTACAAGAACATGGGACCGGGATATTTACGGGACCGCCTAATGCCGCCAGAAACCTCCCATCGACCTGTGCGCTCCCACAGAGAGGGCCTCCTCAGGGTGCCGTCGGCCAGACAATGTCGGCTGGCGACCCCCAGGGGCAGAGCATTCTCTGTGGGAGCTCCAGGCCTGTGGAACTACCTGTGGGGCTACGTCTTCTCCCTGATCTTCAGACATTTAAGCGCGAGCTCAAAACCTACTTTTTTCACCAAGCAGGGCTGACCTAACAATACAGTTTTTAATTGAGTGTTTTAATGGGGTTTTAAGGGAATTAATTCTATTTTATTAATTTTTACCTAGAAATTTTTAATCCTTCAGTTTATTGAATCAGATTCTTAATTGTTTATTGTATTTTAAATTTTTTGATATTTATGTTTTATTTTTGCTGTACACCGCCCTGAGTCTTCGGAGAAGGGCGGTATAAAAATACAATAAATAAATAAATAAATAAACTGCTTGTCTTCCCTTGGCAACAACCAGCTAAGATTTTATGCTTCTTGGGAGAGGACTGCACGCTGATTCCAAGCTAGGACCTCACTTGACTCTTCCTTCCAGCCTAGCTGGCAATTTCCCAGTATCAGTACTATTTTGCCAGGAGATTTATTTCTCCAAACATTTTTACGGAGACCTATCTGAAGGGTCTCTGAACTCAACCTGTTTTGCTTTGGGGGAGAGAATGACTGAATTATTCCTGTTGTGTCTGCACCCCCCGAGCCAGGCCCCCTGCCAGAACATGACTCGGAAAGTGAGGGGGAAGGGCCATCAGGACTTACCTCTGGAGCACCGGCTTCCCTGGCTCAGCTCCAGGAGCCAGAAGCAGGCCAGGTGAAGGAGATAACAAGGCCTCCGTCCCTGACTCTTCCCCCCCAGGCCACGGCTCCAGACCCGGCTGATGGCAATCAGGCCTGGCTGGACCCTAGGTTTCGGAGGCAGGAGAGGCGGGAACAACAGAAGCAAGGGTGGGGCAGGCCTAGGAAGTGCTGAGTCATGGAGCCACATCCCACAGGATATAAAGGCAACAAGAGCTGCTGTGCCTCTTCGTAGCAGGCAAATCAACAGCTTAACTAGAGCTGAAGTACTGTTTGTTCCTGGGTGACTCATCGGCATCAAGGGAGATAACAGAGTCACTTGGCAGATGCTCACTAGTTTGCTGCCAGAGCTGATAGAGCCAGCTAATTAAGCCATCGCTCGGATGGAAGCGAGGGAGGACCGAACAATTCCTGGAAAAATTATCTAGACTCAGAAGGAAGGGAAAACATTAACATTCAAACAGAGGAATAAGTTTATTTTATATGCACGGAAAACCAGCAAAGGTCTCCTGCTTGGGCGGGGGGTTGGATTAGATGACCTCCAGGGTTCCTCTCAACTCTGTTAATCTGTAATCCTTTCATGAAATACTTAACTGGAATTTTTCTGCGCCTAAGATTTGTGGCAAATAGTTTACCGAGAAAAGCGACATTAATGTATGCATTTAGGGGGCGGCCGCATATATCGATGCCACTGTAGCACCCCATCAAAATTTGTGTAATTAAGTGTCAGAAAGGATTTATATGCTATTTGTTGGTGAGATTGGTCTTTTGTAATTTAAGGAAGCAATCCTGTGCGAGCTATTGCAGGTTTTGGTCAATCAGTTTCATTACTTGTTTTCTGGAATGAAAAAAGCCACGGGAGCAGTGGTAGGTTTCAAATTTTTTTACTACCGGTTCTGTGGGTGTGGCATGGTGGGTGTGGCATGGCTTGGTGGGCGTGGCAGGGGAAGGATACTGCAAAATCTCCATACCCACCCTACTCCAGGGGAAGGATACTGCAAAATCCCCATTTCCTCCCAATCAGCTGGAACTCGGGAGGCAGAGAATAGATGGGGGTGGGGCCAGTCAGAATTTTTACTACCGGTTCTCCGAACTACTCAAAATTTCCGCTACCGGTTCTCCAGAACTGGTCAGAACCTGCTGAAACCCATCTCTGCATGGGAGGTTCTTGCTTTCAGATCTGCCCCCTCCTCCCAAAATAACAGATGCATGTCAGACCCATAGAAATAATTATTATTAGCCCAATTCTTGGCATGTTTGTTTACTCCAAAGTAAGACTGTGATTTCCAAAATATAAACTGAGCATTGCAACTTGAGATACTTTACAGTAGTGGCCAAAATTGTGGAAATCTTTTGGGAAAAGTGTATTTTCTAAAATAACACCATTTTCAGAATAGAATGGAATAGAATAGAATAGATATTGGAAAAGAATAAGAATAAGAATAGAATAGAATAGAATAGAATAGAATAGAATAGAATAGATATTGGAAAAGAATAGACTAGACTAGACTAGACTAGACTAGACTAGACTAGACTAGAATAGAATAGAATAGAATAGAATAAATATTGGAAAAGAATAGAATAGGATAGATATTGGAAAAGACTGGACTAAACTAGACTAGACTAGACTGGACTGGACTAGAATAATAGACTAGACTAGACTAGAATATTAGACTAGACTAGACTAGAATATTAGACTAGACTAGATTAGAATAATAGAACAATAGACTAGATAATAATAGAATAATAGACTAGACTAACTAGACTAGAATAATAGACTAGACTAGACTAGACTAGACTAGACTAGACTAGACTAGACTAGAATAGAATAGAATAGAATAGAATAAATATTGGAAAAGAATAGAATAGGATGGATATTCGAAAAGACTAGACTAGACTAGACTAGACTAATTAGACTAGACTAGACTAGACTAGACTAACTAGACTAGACTAGACTAGACTAGAATAGAATAGAATAGAATAGAATAGAATAAATATTGGAAAAGAATAGAATAGGATAGATATTGGAAAAGACTGGACTAAACTAGACTAGACTAGACTGGACTGGACTAGAATAATAGACTAGACTAGACTAGAATAATAGACTAGACTAGATTAGAATAATAGAATAATAGATTAGATAATAATAGAATAATAGACTAGACTAACTAGACTAGAATAATAGAAT
Source organism: Ahaetulla prasina (assembly GCF_028640845.1). Lineage (NCBI taxonomy): Eukaryota > Metazoa > Chordata > Lepidosauria > Squamata > Colubridae > Ahaetulla > Ahaetulla prasina. Next base: position 90,190,279 of record NC_080546.1, read on the forward strand.
AGAATAGAATAGATATTGGAAAAGAAAAGAATAGAATAGAATAGAATAGAATAGAATAGAATAGAATAGAATAGAATAGAATAGAATAGAATAGAATAGAATAGAATAGAATAGAATAAATATTGGAAAAGAATAGAATAGGATAGATATTGGAAAAGACTAGACTAGACTAGACTAGACTGGACTGGACTAGAATAATAGACTAGACTAGACTAGACTAATAGACTAGACTAGATTAGAATAATAGAATAATAGACTAGATAATAATAGAATAATAGACTAGACTAGACTAGACTAGAATAATAGAATAGAATAGATATTGGAATAGAATAGGATAGGATAGAATAGAATAGAATAGAATAGAATAGAGCTGGAAGGGACCTTGGAGATCTTCTAGTCCAACCCCCCCTGCTCAAGCAGGAGAACCGATACCAGTGATGGCTAACCATTTCCGGACGAGTGCCCAAAGCGCGCACACACGCGCATGAATGCACGCACGTGTGGCCACACCGCCCAAATGCAATGCGCATGTGTACCCCGCACATGCACCCCTCCCCCTGCACCTGCATGCGTGCTGCTCCCACACGTGCCCCACCCCCGAGCCCCACCCCCGTGCCCCACCCCAGAGACCTGAAGACCAGCTGGCCGGCGTGAGGCGCGCACGCACTCCTGGCAGAGCTGAACTGGGGTGACCGCTTGTGTGCCACCTCCAGCACACAAGCCATAGGTTCGCCATCACGGACCTATACCACCTCAGACAGTGACTTCTGGTGGAAAGCTGTTCCACTGCTTAACGTTTGAATTCTTGGAGGAGATCTTGACAATTTTGTGTTCTTTTTTTTTTTTAATGAAAAAGTTTTTACAAAAAAAGCTTTCCCCCCCTTTCCCCCCTTCAAAAGCCCCCTCCCCCCTCCCCCCCCCAACTTCCCGGAACAAACACAAGGTATAGTTAAAAATAAAACAAACATATGCTAAAAAATTTTCCCTCCTAACTCAATTATACTCCTGCAATTCTCATCAAATCCTAACCTCCCCCAATACAATCAGAAATAATACATCCTAATCATTCAAAGGCAGTCTGATAACTCTTAGTCTGATATCTGTTTTGAATATAGTCAATCCATTTTTTCCATTCATTTAAATATCTTTCCTGCGTATTGTCTTTCAAAAAGGCTGAGATTTTGGCCATCTCAGCCAAATTGACAACTTTCAATATCCATTCTCCTATTGTGGGTACTTCTTTTTTCTTCCAATACTGTCCTATCAGTAATCTTGCCGCTGTTATTAGATTTAAAATCAATTTAGTCTCAATTACTGTACAGTCCGTGATAATTCCCAGTAAAAAAAAATATTGCGGCAGGAACTTTATCTTCTTTTTCGAAACATTTTGTAGAATCCACCAAATTCTTATCCAAAAAGCCTTAATATTCTTGCAAGTCCACCAAGTTCTTTGTTTTTGCTGGTCAGATGTAGCCCTCTTGAAATATTCCACGCACATACGTTTTGGAAGTGTTTTACAAAAACCTCCGATGGTTTTATCATTCTTCCTGCTCCCCTGTTGTTACTAATCAATAAAAAGCTTCGGCAGGTTGTCCTTGCATTTTTTTTTCTTTTGAGATCAATACGTTACTGTTATAGCAACCGTTCAGGTGGGATCTATAACATTATTAAAGCCATTTGTTCGGTGCTGAAGTTTCTAGGCGGCTCAACATGCAAAACCTTCATTTGAGTGACATTTAAAGCGGCTATAAGGCTGTTTTAGTACCAGGGAAAACTATTCATGGTGGGGAGGGGGGTTTCCCCCCACCCCTCATAATGGTGAAGAACTGGGACTATTGTTTCCAGGCAGCTGTTGAATTATCTATACAGGGAGAATTATCATATAGATATATTGCGCACCGTGAGTAGAGAGGCCTATCATAAAGTTCAGCTGCATTGGAGAATGGAAGATAAATGCTGCAATCATTAGCAGGACCTAACATTAGTAAAAACAACAACAACAACAAAGTGTATTTATGCTAAAAAAAAACGTGACTGGAGGTTTTTAAAGAGAAGCTAGACAGCCATTTGTCTGAAATAAGTGGTGGGATTCAGCCGGTTCGCGCTGGTTCAGGCGAACCGGTAGTTAAATTGCTGGCTGGCTCTTCCTCTCCCCTCCCTTCCCCTCCCCTTCCACATTTTCGCTCCCAAGTAAGTGCAAGGAGGCCTCCTAGGCCCAAAACACCTGGGGAGGGGGTGCGGTTCGCCCCCCCCCCGCATGGCCTGTTTTCACTCCCAGAAGGCTGCAGGAACGTGTACTAGACCCGAAGCAGGACACAGGGGCATGGCGCATCCCACCCTCTGTGGCCTATTTTTTCTCCCAGGGGGGTGCAAGAAGCCGACTGCTGCCTATCACACACACACTGGCCACGCCCACCATGGCCACGCCCACCCAGCCAGTTATTAGGGCAGAGACCCGGTTGTTAAATTATGTCGTGTCCCACCCCCCCACTCCGACAAACGAGTCAAGGAAGTCCGTAACAAACTTGGCAACGAAGCCTCTGCAGCTTGCCAAGTTCCTTCGAGGTTTATCAGGGCAGGCAGGAGTCCAAGTTGTGACTTCAGCGATAGAGTCCGATATCAGCAAACTCGATAAGACTTTGCTTGACTCAAGGTTGGAATGCCAAAAGCAGGTCCTTTATATAGGCTGTGGGGTGTGGCTCCATGACTCAGCATTTATCCAGGCCTGCCCCTCCCTTCCTTCTGCTGGCATCGCCTCTCAGATCTCCAGAAGCAAGGGTCCTCCCACTTTGAATTGTCTTCAGCTGGATCTGCTGGCAGCTTCTGGGAAAGGGAGGGGTCAGAGGGAGTAGGGCCGAGTAATTCCAGCACCTGGCTACCTTCCTGCTCTGATGGCTGAGCCAAAGGAACACACGCCGTATGAGTGAGATTTATCGGGCTTGTCCTCCCACTCCTGGAATCCTCTCCGGGCATGGGGCCAGGGCCGGGGGCTGGAGGCATGACAGGCCGTTCATCTTCATTATCAGATTCTGATAAAAGGCCCAGTTGGAGACGGGAGGGGTCCGGCTGAGGAGAGGAGGGAGGATGAGTCACAACAAATTATTTGAATCCCACCGCTGTCTGAAATGGTAGAGGGTTTCCTGCCTGAGCAGGGGGTTGGGCTAGAAGACCTCTAAGGTCCCTTCCAACTCTGTTATCCCGTTACTGCTGTCAATGGTGGTAGCAATGCAAGGACTCCCCCCGTACCAGAGAGAGAGAGAGAGATAACGGTGTTTGGAGTATATGATTTGGAGTATATGATGAGATGCTTCATTGTCGGGTGATTAAAAATAAGACTCGGGGGGAGGGGGAGGAAGGAAAATGGGGTGTTTATGCCCGGCAAATGGATTAAAAGGATGATCTGGAGAGAAGATGCTGCAAAACAGATGGACCAAAGAAGATGCCTTTTATCTTGGAGGTAAATGAACTGAAACAGATGAAAGAAAGGAGGAGAACTTTCCTGAGGCAAAAAATCGCTCGTCACCAGCTGCTCCTGGGAGATAATGTGCCTCGACTATTGATGTATGAGAGGAAACCCAAATGTCTACAGCTCTTTTCTCCTTTCGGTTTATGGAACGGCTCCTCTCGCTGACACAGCTTCAAGGGAAGGGACCAACTTTTTTCCATTAACATTTGCCAAACGTGAGTGTGGCCACCGTATTCCTCGAAACAACTTGCTTTGTCGATAACCATCCTTCAAAACATTGGCAGGTATTAGAGAGCTGTGAAGATTTATTTAGCCTATCCTGGGGGTGGGGGGTCTGCAACCTTAAATACTCAAAAGAGCCATTTGGACCCGTTTCCCACAGAAAAGAAAACACCGGGAGCCACAGAAACCCTTCCTGTGCCTGACTTATTTCCTGAGCGGCCACAAAACCAGCATATGTAGTTGAATTAAACATTATGTTTTCTTCTGAAACTTTCCTTTTTCTTGGATTTATCCGTGGTTGAAAAGCTCAGTAAATAACGTGCGGGTGGGCGTTGCACATTGGCAGTTGTGATGCATATTTTGAGCGACAGGGAGCTGTAGCAGAGGGGTGAAAGAGCCACATGCAGCTCCAGAGCCGCAGGTTGCTGACCGCTGGCCTAAACAGCACGTTAGCATAGGGGTATATGGATTGATCCAAACTAAACCCATTTATTTTCCACCAGTTTATAACATACAAAAATACAAAAGAAAGCAGTAGGGAAATAAGGGAGGGAGAAGGGAAGGGGAAAAGGTGGGGAAAGAGGAAGGGAAAAGGAAGGCATTGACTAATATAATAATATAATATAATATAATATATAATATATATAATATATAATATAATATAATCGACTAAGATAATAACATTGAACCTCAACTTTTTACTTTAACATAATAGGATAAACTAGCCATTTCTATCTCATCCCCGTAAAACTCAAAGTTTCATTATTTTCCACCTTGAGCACAAAGTCCAGGAGCGGTTTCCAAGTAGAAACAAAAGTAATTGTGGAAGTTTTTTTCCCCTTTAATCAAGGCAGTCAGTTTGCTAAGTCCATCAACTTTTGCAGCCATTCGTCCGCTGTGGGAATCGAAGCCTCCTCCGGTTTTTCAAGTAAACACATTTTCTGACCAATTGGTCAGACGTTTTCCTTCCAGTTGTCGTGTCTGCGCTATGATTTTAATTAACTTCGGCTGAGGAATTCTGGGAGTTGAAGTCCACCAGCCTTAACATTGCCAAAGACTGGGGACCCTTGTTTAAAAGGACTACGCTGAATGTAGAAATGTTCACATTGAGATGCTTCTTCAGGAGGCAACTGGACCTTCTTTTTTCCTTTTCGAAGACATTTCGCTTCTCATCCAAGAAGCTTCTTCAGCTCTGACAGGATGATGGGGAATGGAAGGATTGATCTTCCTTGCAGACATCTGGTCACTTGCATCCTTTTAGAGGGTCATTGGCCAATAAGTTGGCCTCCACTTAGAGGTCTTCAAAACCAAGAAAGTCCAGTTGCCTCCTGAAAAAGCACCTTTGGGACAACCATGACCTGGATGACGGAGAATCTCTACAGACGTTCACATTGAGGCTTAATCATTTTAGTCACGAAAAAGTTAACAGGGACTCTTAAATCTGTCTTCTACTCTAAATCCGCCTCCTGAAGCCAAGTTTCTCCTACTTGTGCCAAGGCAGAGAAACGTGAAGATGTCCCCCATTGATTCTCTTGTAATCCACGACTTCCAAAAGTTCATTTAGTGACCAAAGTCACAATGGCATTGAAAAAATGTGACTTAGGGCCATTTCTCCCCGCCCCCTACGACCGTGGCATCCTCCCAGGGGTGGGATTCAAATATTTTAGCAACTGGTTGCTGGGTGGGCGTGGCCATGGTGGGCGTGGCCTACTCGGCCTTCTGCACCATGGTGGGGGGGAATTTTCACCCTCCCCAGGCTCCAGAGGCTTTTCTCGAGCCTCTGGGAGGGCGAAAACGACCTCTCCCAGGCTCCGGAGGCCCTCTGGAGGCCAGAAACAGGCCCGTTTCCAGACTTCTGGTACTTCTGGTAGGCCCATTTTTTGCCCTTCACAGGCTCTGGAGGTTTTCCTCAAGCCTCTGGGAGGGCGAAAAGGGCCTCCCCAGGGCTTTGGAGGCACTTCAGAGGCTGGAAAGCGGCATGTTTCCAGACTTCCGGAATTTCTAGGAGGCCTGTTTTTCGCCCTCCCAGAGCCTCCGCACGGGCCCTGCACTTACCTGGCATCCAAAACAAGCCGCGTGGAGACTCCTGGGAGGGGCCGGGTGGGCTGGGAAGGGCCATCTAGTCCTTGCAACTACCGGTTCCGCGAACCAGTTGTAAAATTAGTATCCGGTTCACCCAAACCGGTCCGAACCGGCTGGATCGCACCCTTGCATCATCCCCAGGGTCACGCGGTTGCACAGAGAAGGACAGTTACCTGCTTGAATGGAATTTGAATCAAGGTCTTCTGAATTAAAGTCCAGCTGTTTTAGCATCTGCCTGGAGGCAGCAGAAGCTCTGATCAAGAAATCCCGCAAAGAAATAAGGATGCTGGGGTGAGTAATAGCATGATTTTTTTTTTAAAAAAACCCATAATTAAACAAAGTATAGTAGGATAAAATGTGCCTGAAATTCAGAGTGATCTATACGCCATTATCAGAGCAAAACACACCCTATATTATCTTCCTTACTTTTGCCTGCAAATTGGAGGGTAGGGTTTTTTTTTTCTTTTTCTTTTGAGCGATTTAAATGTAAAAATACCAGTGGCATTGAGACTCAAGGGACATGACTGACTTCAGACAATAAGCAGCATTTAAGAAGTTCAAAAGAAGACATATTTCCCCTCCCACCCCCGAACAAAATCTAAAGGCACACAAAATTGAAGGAGGTTGATAGGAACGGATAAAAGGCAAAAAGATGAAGGACTTCCTTGTTCTTCCTTGAAACAGAAAAAGGTCGCTTCCTTATTCTCTTTCCATCCCTAAACTTAAGACAATTCTTTCTCCGTCCTTATCAACCTAGGATCTCCTCTGCTTCTTTTTCTACTACTAGTAGTTCTCAGAGCATATCCACAAAAGAGAAGCCATATGTGGTCCCATACGTATATTTGATTTATTTATGTAAGAACTGAGTGACATTTACAAATGGGTGTATAAATAGAAGAGTTCTTCGCTCCTCCGAAAACAACAAAATACCTTATGCCACCAGACTTGAAATCCTGGGATTAGAAAACTTAGAACTCCGCCGACTCCGACAAGACCTAAGTTTAACTCACAGAATCATCTATTGCAATATCCTTCCTGTAAAAGACTACTTCAGTTTCAATCACAATAATACAAGAGCAAACAATAGATTCAAACTTAATGTCAACCGCTTCAAACTTGATTGCAGAAAATATGACTTCTGTAACAGAGTCGTTAACGCTTGGAACTCATTACCAGACTCTATAGTCTCTACTCATAATCCCAAAATCTTCAACCAAAAACTGTCCACTATTGACCTCACCCCATTCCTAAGAGGACTATAAGGGGCGTGCATAAGAGCACAAATGTGCCTACCGTTCCTGTCCTATTGTTCCCTTTCGTTATATCAAATTAACATGGTTGTTGCATACTTTTGCTTATATATATATATTTCTTTTATAAATGTGTTGATTTTCTTATGTTGATGTTTGTGTATACTGTTGTGACAAAATGAAATAAAAAAAAATACAGTAAATATTAAAAATTTGGCAAGGGAGAAAGTAAAACGAACAGATCTTCTCAATTCATAACCATTCCAGTATATGAAACTCTGTTCAAAGAGGTCTACATTAGATTAGATTAGATTAGTTTACTTCTCATCCAAGAAGCTTCTTGGATGAGAAGTGAAACATCTTCAAGCAAAAACAAAGGAAGTCCAGTTGCCTTTTGAAAAATTACTTTTGGGACAAAACTGGCCACTGTGTTAGACAATGCAACCACACTTGTAGCAATAGCAAGGAATCAAACACAGGCAGCATTTATTCTTCTTTTTTATTTTTTTTAATATTTATTTATTTATTTATTTCTTGTTATGATGATGATTTGAAAACAGCAACCATTAAATCGCCCAGTTGTGTAGAACATTGTCAACTCGTGGTACCCAGGCCTCTGTGGCATAAAACAGTCGTGTGTTAATTCCCTTAATTAGTTTCTAATTTTCAGCCGAACCTGGGGCTGAAGATTGAAACACACGTCAGCGTGCCAACTCTCAGTTCTTGTAATAGCTCTCTTGACTTGGTCGCTGTTGGAATTGCACCCCTGCAGAGAATTAAATGAACTAATGATTTCCATGGGGAGGAAATAAAGACGCTATAACAAATCACGTAATTGCTATAATACTTGAAAAATTTAGAAAGACCCAAGAAGACTCAGACGCAAAAACATCCATTGCGTGTATTTTTTTAATTTTGTGGTTCACATCCGTTGGTTTTTTTGGTGTTTTTTTTTTTTAGTTTACCAAATTTGTATGAGGCCTAATTTGGTAACTCTAGAGCCATGTTGGCAAACCTATGGATATGCAGAGCCCTCTCTGTGCATGTGGCACACAGAGCCCTCTCTGCAAGCACGCCAGGCAGCCATCGCCCCAGCCCAGGTTCACCGCACATCCGCGCGTGTCTCCTGCCGGCCAGCTGGTCTTTGGGTCTCTGCTGTGCATGCATGGGGGGGGGGCGGAGCTCATGTGGGGGACATGCATGTGCAGGGGGTGCAGATTGATTGGTCTCATTCGAGACAATGACGAATCCGCATATAGACGAGAGGTCGAACGACTAGCCTTGTGGTGCAACCAAAACAATCTGGAACTGAACACGCTCAAAACCGTAGAAACAGTGGTAGACTTTAGGAGAAACCCTTCCATACTTCCACCTCTCACAATACTAGACAACACAGTATCAACAGTAGAAACCTTCAAATTTCTAAGTTCTATCATATCGCAAGATCTAAAATGGACAGCTAACATCAAAAACATCATCAAAAAAGGACAGCAAAGAATATTCTTTCTGCGCCAACTCAGTAAGCTCAAACTGCCCAAGGAGCTGCTGATTCAGTTCTACAGAGGAATTATTGAGTCTGTCATTTGCACCTCTATAACTGTCTGGTTTGGTTCTGCAACCCAACAAGAAAGACACAGACTTCAGAGGATAATTAGAACTGCAGAAAAAATAATGGCTACCAACCTGCCTTCCATTGAGGACCTGTATACCGCACGAATCAAGAAGAGGGCCGTGAAAATATTTACAGTTCCCTCACATCCTGGACATAAACTGTTTCAACTCCTACCCTCAAAACGACGCTATAGAGCACTGCGCATCAGAACAACTAGACACAAGAACAGTTTTTTCCCGAAGGCCATCACTCTGCTAAACAAATAATTCCCTCAACACTTTCAAACTATTTACTAAATCTGCACTACTATTAATCTTCTCATTGTTCCCATCACCCATCTCTTTCCACTTATGACTGTATGACTGTAACTTTGTTGCTGGCAATCCTTATGATTTATATTGATATATTGACCATCAATTGTGTTGTAAATGTTGTACCTTGATGAACGTATCTTTTCTTTTATGTACACTGAGAGCATATGCACCAAGACAATTTCCTTGTGTGTCCAATCACACTTGGCCAATAAAATTCCATCCCATCCCATCCCATCCCATCCCATCCCATCCCATCCCATCCCATTCCATTCCATTCCATCCCATCCCATCCCATCCCATCCCATCCCATCCCATTCCATCCCATTCCATTCCATTCCATTCCATTCCATTCCATTCCATTCTATTCTATTCTATTCTATTCTATTCTATTCTATTCTATTGGTGCAGAGGGCTTTCCAAGGCCAAAACATGGCACGGGGCCTTGCGCAGTACCTTCGCCCCTGTTTTGACTTTCGGGTTGGTGCAAGAGGTTTTCCAGGCCAAAAACAGGGTGTGGGGGCATCGCTCGGGGTTCCCTTCCCTGCACCCCATTTGGGCCTGAAAAGTCTCCTGGAAGCCAAAAGAGGGTGTGGGGGGGCAGGGTACATGTGCGGGGGGGGGGCAGGGCACATGCGTGGGAGGGAGCTCGCATTGCATTTTGGGGGTTCAGACACACATGCGTGTGTTCGTGTGCGCGCACACGTGCTTTGGGCACTCGGCACCGAAAAGGTTAACCACCACTGCTCTAGAGTCTTGCCAGCATACAAAAGGAAAAAAAAAATCCTTCACAAGCAGTGTCCCAAAATCCCATAATTTTTTCCATCCAGTATTAATTTCCCTCCACTAATACATTTCATTGTACCTTCTGTTCTACAAAGCATTTTTGGACAAAGGCTGTTTTTGTCGCTTTTTAAGAGGATGAGCTTTAATTTCCCCAGATTAAAACATCCTTTCTTCTTAATATTAAAAGGAGGTAGGATAGAATATTTCCCCTAAAGGAGAACAGGAGAGAGAAAAAATAGTCTTTCTGCCAGGGGAAAACAGCCTCGAACAGAAGTTTGAAGAGGCTGGCCTTTAGGAATGGAGATTTAGTATCCGTTCAGAAAGACTGGGCCAACCTATTCAAAAGCAAAAAGACTCCAAATAAGCAACACAATTAGTCAAACATGACCCCATAGAAATCTGGCAACAACCATTAAGATAATAGAATCGGAAGAGACCTTATAGTAGTGGTGAAATCGAAATTTTTTTTACTACCGGTTCTGTGGCCGTGGCTTGATGGGGGTGGCGTGGCTTGGTAGGCATGGCAGGAGAAGGATATTGCAAAATCCCCATTCCCTCCCCACTCCTGGGGGAAAGATATTGCAAAATCTCCATTCCCATCTCACTCTGAGGCCAGCCAGAGGTGGCATTTGCCGGTTCTCCGAACAACTCAAAATTTCTACTACTGGTTCTCCGAACTACTCAAAATTTCCACTACCGGTTCTCCAGAACCTATCAGAACCTGCTAGATTTCACCCCTGCCTTATAAGTCATCTAGTCCAAACCCCTCCCCCCCCCGTTCAAGCAGGAGACCCTACACCATTTCTGACAAATGGTAGTCCAATCTTTTCTTGAAAGCATCCAGTGATGAAGCTCCCACAACTTCTGAAGGCAACTTCTGTTCCATGGGTTGATTGTTCTCACTGTCAGAAAGTTCCTCCTTATTTCCAGGTTGAATCTCTCCTTGGTCAGTTTCCATCTGTTATTCCTTGTCTGGCCTTCGGGGGCTTTGGAAACTAGCTTGACCCCCTTCCTCCTCTCTGGGGCAGCCCCTCAAATATTGGAAGACTTGCTATCATGTCTCCCCTGGTCCTTCTCTATCCCATCCTTTATAATCGGCGTGTGTTTGATGCCGCGTGCAGGTGTGAAAGGCACATGTACAAGCGAAGCCAGCGGGCATACAAGCATGCTCGCGTTTTCATTTCTGGGTGAACTGATTGTTTCATGACACCCACCTCTGTATAAAAACCTACCAAATCTGTACCCCATTTTGTTAGCCGCCCCAGAAACATGCTGCTGTCTAGTTTCTGGCTACCAAGTAAATAGAGACTTCCTTTCCTGCAGCCTGCCTCCATTTTGTTTCCAGCGTCGTTTTCTCAGCTTGGAACCAGACTGGATTTTCCTTCCAACAATGATAAGGAAGGGAAAATTCTAACCTTACAGGGAGAAACTTTTGAAGAAACGGAAGGAAGGAACGTATACTAAAGTGAAGAGATCTGAAATGACCAAGAAAGTTTGAACCTGAAAAGGCAGATTCTGGTCTGAAGCAGGTAGCACTACACGATGCTAAGAAACAAATTATTTCAATAGTTCCATTTGACATTTTTATCTTTACAGATCCCTCAAATCCTGGACATAAACTGTTTCCACTCCTAGCCTCAAAACGATGCTACAGAGCACTGCACACCAGAACAACTAGACACAAGGACAGTTTTTCCCCGAACGCCATCACTCTGCTAAACAATTCCCTCAACACTGTCAAACTATTTACTAAATCTGCACTACTATTAATCTTCTCATCATATCGATCACCCATCTCCTTCCACTTATGACTGTAACTTTGTTGCTTGTATCCTACGAATTATACTGATATTGATTATTTCCTGATTGCTTATTTGTAGCCTATGACTATCATTAAATGTTGTATCATTAAATGTTAAATTTGTACCCTATGACTATCATTAAGTGATGCAAGTGTTGTACCTTGATGAACGTATCTTTTCTTTTATGTACACTGAGAGCGTATGCACCAAGACAAATTCCTTGTGTGTCCAATCACATTTGGCCAATAAAAAAATTCTATTCTATTCTATTCTATTCTATTCTTATTGCTATTTCAGTCTATTCTATTCTTCTCTTCTCTTTTGTAGCCTATGACTTAATGATATTAAGTGTTAAATTTGTATCCTATGACTTTCATTAAGTGTTGTAAGTGTTGTACCTTGATGAAGGTATCTTTTCTTTTATGTACACTGAGAGCGTATGCACCAAGACAAATTCCTTGTGTGTCCAATCACATTTGGCCAATAAAAAAAATCTATTTTATTCCATTCTATTCTATTCTATTCTATTCTATTCTATTCTATTCTATTCTATTCTATTCTATTCTATTCTATTCTATTCTATTCTTATTGCTATTTCAGTCTATTCTATTCTTCTCTTCTCTTTTGTAGCCTATGACTTAATGATATTAAATGTTAAATTTGTATCCTATGACTATCATTAAGTGTTGTAAGTGGTGTACCTTGATGAACGTATCTTTTCTTTCATGTACAGAGCATATGCACCAAGACAAATTCCTTGTGTGTCCAATCACACGTGGCTAATAAAAAATTCTATTCTATTCTATTTACATCTTCAGTTGTTTAAAACAAATCAGGAATATGTATAAGTACTTTTATCAACATCCTCTGTATATATCAGTTCAAACTGAATTGCTGCAAAGGATAGGTTTTGCTCATTTTAGCTGAGCATGTTTTCTGGAAGTAGAAGCAGATATAAACGGTTCCTGAAACACCTGATTTCATGTTTGTTTGAAGCACAAATACTGTGCGGCTTTTCCTGTTATTAATAATTCAGAATGTCAAGGAAGGAAGCCATTAGTCTTCATGTAAAACTCCTGATTTTTTTTTAAAAAAGGTATTGCTTTGTTGCATTTTCTACCTGTGAGAATTTCTCCCACTTTTTTTAAAAAAAGGCATCTTCTAAAAATCGACGGTTTAACTGTCATGCAGTGATAACCAGAAAGTTCAAGTTTGTAATAAAAAGAGAGAGGTGAGGCAAGGCAGTGGAGGCAGAGGGGGAGGGAGGGAGGGAGGGAGGCAGAGGGGGAGGGAGGAAGGAAGGAAGGAAGGAAGGAAGGAAAGAAGGAAGGAAGGAAAGAAGGAAGGAAGGAAAGATGAGGGAGGGAGAAAGATAGTTGGGAGGGAGGGAGGGAGGAAGATGGTTGGAAGAGGGGGCAGGAGGGAGGAGGAGGAGGAAGGAAGGAAGGAAGGAAGGAAGGAAGGAAGGAAGGAAGGAAGGAAGGAAGGAAGGAAGGAAGAAAGAGAAGATGATGGAGGGAGGAATATTGTTGGGAGGAAGGAAGGAGGAGGAAGGAAGATGGATGGATGGATGGATGGAAGAGGGGAGGGAGGAGGAGGAGGAGGAAGAAGGAAGGAAGGAAGGAAGAAAGAAAAAGAAAGAAAGAAAGAAAGAGAAGATGAGGGAGGGAGGGAGAAAGATAGTTGGGAGTGAGGAAGGAAGGAAGATGGATGGAAGAGGGGGTGGGAGGGAGGGAGGAAGGAAGAAGAAAGGAAGGAAGGAAGGAAGGAAGGAAGGAAGGAAGGAAGGAAGGAAGAGAAGATGATGGAGGGAGGAATATCGTTGGGAGGGAGGAAGAAAAGAGGAAGAGAGGAAGGAAGGAAGGAAGAGGGATGGAAGAGGGGGAGGGAGGGAGGGAGGGAGGAAGGAAGGAAGAAGGAAGGAAGGAAGAAGGAAGGAAGGAAGGAAGGAAGAGAAGATGAGGGAGGGAGGAAGATGGTTGGGAGGGAGGGGAAGGGAAAGGGAAAGAGGAAGAGGAAGAGGGAGGGAAGAGGGGAGGGGAGGGGAGGGGAGGGTAGAGGAGAGACATAAACTTCCATAACCTTGAACATTTCTTTTTCAGGAAAGCGTTCACTGGAGCCCAAAGTGGCTTGTCCTCGTTCCCCTTGGAGACAGGTTCCCACAAAGTCTAAGGATCCTGAACCGATCCTGTAGGAAGGCGAGGAGACATTGAATCCCCTTGGAGAGCTGTCCAATTGCATTAGCATTCAAACTGATTTAATTCCTTTCATATCCCTGGGGATCCCATCAACCCGGATTCTAGCCCTTCTGTTCAGAAAGCTGCAAAATTAATAGCCCATTGCATTTATTGCCCCGTATTTTAACCGACTGTGTTTCATAAAGGGAGAACGCAGTTCGGTTTTTAGCGGCCTCTATTTCACCAAGGTAAAGGTAAAGGTTCCCCTCGCACATACATGCTAGTCGTTGCCAACTCTAGGGGGCGGTGCTCATCTCCGTTTCAAATCCGAAGAGCCAGCGCTGTCCGAAGACGTCTCCGTGGTCATGTGGCCGGCATGATTCAACGCCAAAGGCGCACGGAACGCTGTTCCCTTCCCACCAAAGGTGGTCCCTATTTTTTCTACTTGCATTTTTCACCTGCTTTCGAACTGCTAGGTTGGCAGAAGCTGGGACAAGTCACGGGAGCTCACCCCGTTACACGGTACCACTAGGGATTCGAACCGTTGAGCTGCCGACCTTTCGATCGACAAGCTCAACGTCCTAGCCCCTGAGCCACCGTGTCCCCATATTTCACAAAATGCCCTGCCTATTATTTGCAGTGACAAACGGGCACTTCAGAAACAGTACAAAATTGTACGTGCATTATATAGGTGTAGTAATTTAAAATTCAACAACACCCCCACCCCCACCCCCTGCCATCCTCGGCCAGCATCTTAATAGGTGAATTCATCCCATTTGGGGGGGGGGAAATTAACCTTTCTGAAAAGAAAGCTATAATGCGAGACAAAAGATGGATGCCAAGCAACGTTAATGCGCATTTGTGTGAAATTTGTATACTATATTTGCATAGCCCTTGACTTACAACCTTTCATTTAAGGACAGTTTGAAGATCCAATGGCCCTGAAAAAGTGACTTATGATGGTTATTCGCAATTGTTACAGTAGCCTCCTGGTCTCACGATCAAAATTCAGATAGCGCTTAAACTTACATACCTGTTGTGTCTGCGCCCCCCAAGTGACTTGGACAGTGAGGGGGAAGGGCCGTCAGGACTTATCTCGGGAGCATCGGCTTCCCTGGCTCAGCTCCAGGAGCCAGAGGCAGGCCAGGTGGAGGACATAACAAGGCCTCTGTCCCCTGACTCTTCCCCCTCCTCAGGCCACGCCTCCAAACCCAGCTGATGGCAATCAGGCCTGGCTGGACCCTAGGTTTCGTAGGCAGGAGAGGCGGGAACAACAGAAGCAGGGGTGGGGCAGGCCTACGAAGTGCTGAATCATGGAGCCACACCCCACAGGGTATAAAGGCAGCGAGAGCTGCTGTGCCTCTTCGTAGCAGGCAAATCAACTGCTTGACTAGAGCTGAAGTACTGTTTGTCGACTCATCGGCATCAAGGGAGATAACAGAGACACTTGGCAGACGCTCGCTAGTTTGCTGCCAGAGCTGATAGTGCCGGCTAATTAAGCCATCGCTCGGACGGAGGCGAGGGGGGACAGAACAATACCGCTTCGTCATGCTTTTACAGTCCTCTCTAAGCAGTTTACAGAGTTAGCTTCTCGCCCCCCAAAATCTGGGTCAACCTTAGAAGGATGGGAGGCTGAGTCAACCTTGAGTCAGTCAGGATCAAACTGCTGGCATTCGGCAGATTCAGCCTGCAATACTGCATACTAACCACTGGGAGGGAGGGAGGGAAGGAAGGAAGGAAGGAAAGAAGGGGAAGGCAAAGGGATGGCGAGGGAGGGAGGGAGAGAGGAAGAAAGGAAGAAAGTGGAAGGAAGGAAGGAAGGAAGGAAGGAAGGAAGGAAGGAAGGAAGGAAGGAAGGAAGGAAGGAAGGAAGGAAGGGAATATGAGGGAGGGAGGGAGGGAGGAAGGAAGGAAGGAAGGAAAGGAAGGAAGGAGGGAAGGAAGGAAGGATCAACCTTGAGCTGGTGAGAATCGAACTGCTGGCAGTTAGCCTGCAATACTGCATTCTAACCACTATGCCACCATGGCAACTGGCATGTATTTATCACGGTTGCCGTGATCCTCTTTTGCAAATTTCTGACAAGCAAAATTCATTCAACAGCCATGCTAAAAACAACTGCAGTGGTTCACTTAACAACCATGGCAAGAAAGGTCATAAAATGGGGGCAAAACTCACATAACAACTCCCTTGCTTAGCCATGGAAATTTTGGGCTCAAATTTTGGGCTCAATTTGTGGTCATAAAAGGAGGACTAAACCCTTTCCTTTTTCCACTTTTAATAATGCAGAATATCCCGGTAGCCACAGAGAGCAACTCTGCCTTCCATGCAGATGATATTATAAGGTTAATAGCCACAATCCTTTGCAGGCTCGATTACATTGCTAGTCAGAAAAACGCTGACCGAAGCAGGACAGCAAATTGTTTTTCATTTTGTTCAGCCCAGTTTAGGGTCTGTGGAAAATAAATGACGTTCTTAAATTTAAGTGTGTGGCAGCCCACCGTATTAATTGATGGCCTGGGAAAGAAGGATAAATAATTCCCATAAGGAAAGCTGATAGAATCAGAGAGCAAATAAAACAACAGAGGAAATGGCATTTTTAAAAAAGGAGCAAGATAGATAGATAGATAGATAGATAGATAGATAGATAGATAGATAGATAGATAGATAGATAGATAGATAGATAGATAGATAGATAGATAGATAGATAGATAGATAGATAGATAGATAGATATAGATATATAAGATAGATATAGATAGATATAATAGATAGATAGATAGATAGATAGATAGATAGATAGATAGATAGATAGATAGATAGATAGATAGATAGATAGATAGATAGATGGATAGATGGATACCATGTTTTCCCAAAATTAAGACCCTATCTTATATTTTTTTGAACTGATGCCATGCACTCAAAAGCCTGATTGGGCTTATTATCAGGGATGTCTTATTTTGGGGAACAGGATAGGTAGTTAGGTAGGTAGATATAGATATATTATATCTATATATAATACCCATGGCATAGGGCGGGTTATCTACGGACCGCAGAATACCTAATACCTCTCACCGACCTGCGCTCTCAGAGAGGGACTCCTCAGGGTGCCGTCAGCGAGGCAATGTTGTGGTCTGGAGGACTAAACCCTTCCTGTGGGGCTCCCACCCTCTGGAATGAACTGCCCCAGGACGTCAGCTTCGGACCTTGGACCTTCCATGAGCTTAAAACATACTTATTTAATAGCCACAGGACTGAGCTAGATTTTAATTTATGGGTTTTAACTTGGATTTTATTTTTATATTTTTAATTATTAGGCTTTTGAATAAGTTTTTAATTGTTTTAGATTGTATTTATTTGCTTTTAAATGCCTGTAAACCGCCTGAGTCCTTTGGGAGATAGGGATATATAAATATAAACAATAAATAAATAAATAAATAAATAAATAAATAAATAAATAAATAAAAAATATTAGATAGATAGATAATAGATATGATAGATAGATGATAGATAGATAGATAGATAGATAGATAGATAGATAGATAGATAGATAGATAGATAGATAGAAAGACAGACAGATAAGGATAGATAGATATAGATATATAAGACAGATATCGATAGATATATAAGACAGATATAGATAGATATATAAGATAGAGATAGATAGATAGATGATAGATAGATAGATAGATAGATAGATAGATAGATAGATAGATAGATAGATAGATAGATAGATAAATGGATAGATATATATAGATATATAAGACAGATATAGATAGAAATATAAGATAGATATAGATAGATAGATAGATAGATAGATAGATAGATAGATAGATAGATAGATAGATAGATAGATAGATAGATAGATAGATATAGATGATAGATAAATAGATGAGATAGATATATGATAGATAGAAGATAGATAGATAGATAGATAGATAGATAGATAGATGATAGATAGATAGATAAATGGATAGATAGATATAGATATATAATATAGATATAGATAGATAGATATATAAAATAGATACAGATAGATATATTAGATAGATAGATAGATAGATAGATAGATGATAGATAATAGATGAGATAGATATATGATAGATAGAAGATAGATAGATAGATATAGATATATAAGATAGATATAGATAGATATGTTAGATAGATAGATAGATAGATAGATAGATAGATAGATAGATAGATAGATAGATAGATAGATAGATAGATAGATAGATAGATAGATATAGATATATAAGACAGATATAGATAGATATATAAGATAGATATAGATAGATATGTTAGATAGATAGATAGATAGATAGATAGATAGATAGATAGATAGATAGATAGATAGATAGATGATAGATGGATACCATGTTTTCCCAAAATTAAGACCCTATCTTATATTTTTTTGAACTGAAATAAGCACTTGGCTTTATTGCCATGCACTCAAAAGCCTGATTGGGCTTATTATCAGGGATGTCTTATTTTGGGGGGAACAGGATAGGTAGTTAGGTAGGTAGATATAGATATATTATATCTATATATAATACCCATGGCATAGGGCCGGGTTATCTACGGGACCGCCTACTGCTACCGAATACCTAATACCTCTCACCGACCCGTGCGCTCTCATAGAGAGGGACTCCTCAGGGTGCCGTCAGCGAGGCAATGTTGTGGTCTGGAGGACTAAACCCTTCCTGTGGGGCTCCCACCCTCTGGAATGAACTGCCCCAGGACGTCAGCTTCGGACCTTGGACCTTCCATGAGCTTA